>NC_134825.1:44653074-44963168 GCF_004210375.1 Tachypleus tridentatus | reverse complement strand
TATAGAAATTATTAATTAAACAATAATTTATTAATATTTATAGAAATTATGAATTAAACAATAATTTATTAGTATTTAAAGAAATTTTTAATTAAACAAGAATTTATTAATAGTTAAAGAAATTATTAATTAAATACGAAATTAATATTTAATCAAATCATTTGTTCCACCTTACTCAGGTTCTAATCCTACTTGTTGATAGATGAGGTAGGTGAAAGATAGTTTTCCGTCCGCGTTACGCAGGTTCCACTATATAGAGGGCCCTTTAAGAGAAATGTTAAGATAATGCTGCAAAATTTTGATGATATTTCTGGCTTAGGCAGGTTTAACTGCAGTATCAACGTGACTGATGATCACTTTTACTACAAAAATACAAACTTAGGGATGTTGTATCCTTGACGTATCACGTGACTTTTCGGTGTAAAAAAAATTACTATCTGTTTTTATACTGAAGTTTCATTTCACATGAACCTTTCCCGCGAAAAAGTGAATGCTACATCCAAGTTAAATGATCCAGTTTAGTAGATAACTAATATAAGAATAATTTAGTGGCCCCTTTAACTAACATTCTGTATTAAGACTACGCACTCAATACATAAACAAGAAATGACTGACAACTGAGATATGGTTGTCCATAAGTTGTAAAACAGCTTTGATCATATGGAAAAATAATAAATCCATACAACTGAGTTCAACTGGATGTGTTTTTCTTATAGCAAAGCCACATCGGGCTATCTGCTGAGCCCACCGAAGGAAATCGAACCCCTGATTTTAGCGTTATAAATCGGGAGACATACCGCTGTACTAGCGGGGGGCCAACTGAGTTCAAATATAATCAATTAAATAGGTGAGCTAAGAAGGTTGCAAGGGAAGGCATTCCTCAATAAGTGGAGAGCATTACAACATTCTCATGAATAAATCTATCTAAGGACTACCAAATGGGTCTCAGGAACATCTAATTTCTAAAAGAGACTGTTTTTGTGATGACAGTGAAACACATGAATAAACCAAAAGCAGTAACACAACTCCAGCTTTGGACTATGATCCAAGGCAATTCCCAAAATACATAATGGTTCACAAGACTCAACAGAAGTGTTGAGTGTCAACTCCATTGCAAAAAAAAACAAAAAAAAACCAACAAAGCATCAAGGTTAACCATAAATGTAATAGCAGTTTTTCTCATGAAGGTGGCAAAAGTGTGAAAAAAAGATCCTGCTTCAGATGTTGCTTAACTGGTCACTAGCTAGAGGAAGGTCCAAAACATGTTGCAAGATGAGACTATAAGGTATTAGTACTATAACATCACAAAATATGTTTAAGGGTTAACAGGAAATTACAGTTGCAGTAGTTTGGGTAGTTTAAACTATTAGAGCTTGAGTTGGATCTGGTCAGAAGCTCAGACAAGAGCATTACTCAGCTTGCATTTTTTTCAGTGTGATGATGATTGATTCAGAGAACCAAGAACTTGATATTATGTGGTGTGTGGCAATAAAAATACATACAGAAGAGGCTGAGTATTTTGTAGATGTTAAAGTGTGAGGGCATTCAAAAGAAAGCTTCCACTTCAGCCAATTACCATAAACTTAATTTTATCAAATGATTGCAAGCTAGGTATGATTGAAAAGGGGGACCCTTAGTTTTGCCATAGCATTCCTGTTAGTAAAGTGATAGTATTTCATGCCTAGATTGAGGTATTAATTTTTAAAGAATGGACCATCTGTGAAGGTTGGCAGGTAAACACTACACTAAAGACCACTTCTATATTCAGAGTATTACTACTGCTACCATCTTCTCAACATTTGTGCCTGCAGTTCATTGTTTTTGAAGCTTATCTATTTAGTTGTTCCTATCTTCTGTGATAGTATAATCAAAGCAAAATGCAAATTTCTGTTTGGAAAGTTCCAACTGCACTTGCTAGAACAGTTATCCATTAAAGTTCTGGCACTGTACATAAAATTCTGTAACTATGAACATTTTGCAATTCAGCACCTATAAGGAATTGCTGACATAGTAAGAGAGAAAGTGATATGAACCAACATAAGAACACACAGAACTTTCAAAGCACATGAATGCTCTAGTCGAGGACTGTGCTAACAATTTAAACTCAATTAAGAAATACAAACTAAATTAATTGTTCAAGAATTTTGTTGATGCATTTATGGGACAGGATGGCTGATTGAGTTAGAAAGCAATCACATGTAAGCACATATTTATACATGAGAAGTGCATCTGTTAATACATCTCATACAAAAGTTTCTTTAAAACACCAATAATGTGACCATGATGAGATAAATCAGATGTTGAGGAAGAAATGGTGTAACCTATTGGAGATGCTTGATTGTCCTCATTACTGATTTTTTTAAAATAAAGGTTTTTTTATTGACTTTAGGCATGTGGATGTAGTAACACATATCAATGCCTTTCTGCTAATACATATAGATGAATGTGTTGATGCACTATAAGGCAACCGTTGATTTAGTACAATGGATTTAACTTTCAAGTAATGGTAAGTAGAGCTCAATGACAAAAACAGATCTAATACTTTAATTACTTGCCACTTTTGAGAAGCTGACAGACCTTATATCTGGAGGACTGCAATAGAAAAAACAGTCTCATCCATACTGATGACATACTAGTATTTGGTAACATCTTTTAGGCTATTGTCAAGAACCTGAGAATGATATTTTTGTGCGAAAAAGATACAGACTTGAAACAGAAATCAGAAAAGGGTCTAAACAACTACAAGGTGGTACTTTATTGGTCACAAACTGGCTAGTGATGGAATGTCCACTGATCTTGTGAAGTTCACAAATATCAAAGACAGGTGCTAGCTTGAACTCAAACAATATTTTATGTTGTATTACTAATGGTTTGTGGTATATTTTTGCATTAACTAAGGGTCATATGAACTTCTTGTGAAATCGGGAATGAGAACACACATTATGATTCTTGAAATATGCCTAGGACAAAGACCATTACAATTGCCCATTCATAAAAATCACAGATGCCAGTGATACTAGAATTAGAGAAATATTTTAATAAGTACTGAATGACAGGGAGTGTATGACTGTGCCTATGAGGTATAAACTTACACTTTTGAATATAAGTCAAAGAAATTATTTGCATTTGTAGTATTTGTTACACACTTTTACCACCACTTGTTTTGTACAAAATCCATAATTTGAATGGACGAGGTCTAAATGAAATGGCTGATAAATTTAAAAAATCTGGTGTGACTCTAGGTTGAATAACAACACACCAGAGCTAGATGCATGGAAGCAAGCACTGATATCTTGCTAGTCGGTAAGATAATATTTGTTAATTTAATTATTAGATTTGAGACACTGTAGTGGGCAATGCCATTGCAGAAGAAATTATGGTCAGCAACATCAGAGGTTGGAATTCTTATTCTGGATGACTATCACAAATTACTAATTAGGAATTTTGGGCAAAGCATTTGAAAGGCCCAGACAATTTATAGGTGCTAAATGTAATGTAACAAGAAAAAGAGTGAAAGTCAAATATTTACCAACATAGTTCTAATGAATGAAACATCTGGCACTTGTATGGTCAGTTACATGGGCAGAATTGTGAACCACTAAAATGTATAGCTAACCTATGCTGAAACATGTGTCACTGGAGCTCTAAATGATAAGATATTTTGAATATTTCAAATGAGAATCCTGGAGAATATTAGGAAGTGCAACACATCACTGTGAGTGCACAGAAACCTTGGCTGGATTAATGTAACAATGTTGAGAAATTCTGTATATATTGCACTACATGAACTATCCAGAGGGAAGAAAACAGCTACATCAGAATAAATTCCAACAGAGTTGTAGGGTTTAACTTTGAGAGCACTGTTTTAGATATGGTTGGTCCTTTACCTGAAATTGGGAAAGATAACTTTCAGGTACTGGTCATTATTGATAACCTAATCAAATAAAGTATAATTTCTCTGTTGGTTGATACATTAGCATAGTCTGTTGCAGAACCATTAATTGAAAATGGATAACACAGTTTAGAGCAACTGGATATATACAGATTGATAAAGAGTCAATTTCTTTAGCCTCTGTTTGCTGCTTTTGAGTGTTTGGTGTGGTTAAACAAAAAGCACTACATTATAACTTAAGTTTGAAGATTTGGCTGAATGAGTAATGTAGAATGTCAGGTGTAGTTTTGCTAAGTTTGTGACCCCCAAACAAACAAATTAGGATGAGTACTACCATAGGTTATTATGGTATACCATGTAGCTGAACAACAATCAAGTGGTTGTTCTCAAAACTTTCTAGTATTCAACTCCTCAAAGAACTCATGTATGACTGCTTTCCAAGTGCAAATATGCTATAGTGTCCACAGGAACTTCAGTCTTCAATAATGGATGCAAATAGCCAATCCTCAGGAGAGATGCTATGATAAAACATTAACAGAAGGAAACTTTCAGCTTGGCTGCCATGTTTGATAATCACACATAGCTGTATAGGCAAATAATTCCATTCTGGCTGAGCTGTAAACACATTTTGTGTAATGACAGTTCAGTGATGTGAACTATAAGCTACAACAATCACATAAAGTACTTATGTATGTCAAATATTATAAAAAGCTTAATCTATACATTCCCAACGAATCTCTTCAGAAACTATTACTACATGAAATTATAGATATATGTGTAGGCTGACTCTGAAAAGTAGTGCATTGTGTCATATGATCTGAACTCAGCTGAGAAAAAAAAGTTGAATAAATATCATAAAATTGAAGTCTGTCTTTCCTGATGACTAGTCAAAATGTCAAGTAGTTTTGATTTTGAAATACCAGATTTATAAAAATGGATTATTTTCAAAGTTTATGGATATTTATATACATTTATTTGTACTGTCATAATATAATTTTTATGTTGGCTACATGAATATATTTCTGAGTTTATTTGTGAAATCAAGCATGAATTTACCTTTTTATTCAGATTATATTTAACTTGTGTCAGATAGCAAGTTCTTCTTGTAAACAGAAAGGTAATGAAACCTTCTGGGTTAAAAGCACTAGTAATCACATGTGAAGCAGTTATCTTAATTACAGTTACACATGTAATGCATGTTGGCTTGGAGATTTACACCACAACCTTCCACCCCTTCCCAGCTGAGAGCCAGAACTCTGTTTTTTAGGCAACCAGCCAATGGCTGCACTTGCTGACCAATAAGCCCACTCTCCTGGACCAGAAACGTATTGCAAGTCAAGTTAAAGGAGCAACACATGAACTGTTCTACAGAAGCTTTATGGATTAGACATTCACTAGTGCTTGAAACAGGTACATTCTTACACTAGAAGTCCTGTTCCATGCATTTATTAATAAAAAGATGCAACATGTATGATGCATCTTCTCCACATAACTTTTTCTAGTAAAGATAAAGATATGACCTGATTGTTCATGATATTTAACTTTACATTACTTGATGAACTCCTGATCTATCTAGTGCTTGATGTGGGATAGGATGTCATCTCACTTCTTTTCTTATCAGACTTGAAACTGCCCTCTCAATTACAGTTGCCTAGGATTACACTAAATTTTTACCCTATCTTTCTTCTCCCTTTTGTGTCAGTATGAGTGAGATGTGATAAAGCAACAATGAAACAAAGTTGTCAATAAACTATAAAAATTCAGAGTGGATAATTCAGAACAATACATGTTGGCCTAATTTAAAGTCATACCCAATCCAATTAGGTTCTATTTATTTTTCACATTCCAAAATTTCATAGACTATCCCATCATAGTGTTTTTCATGTTCAAATCTTCCACAAACTATCCTGCTTTTACCCCACTTCAAACTCTCAACCTATCACAGGGTAGGCCGATTTTAAGTTTTAAATTGCAGTTCCATAAATACATTATTTCTGGCCATTAGTTATCTTGTATTCAACAGTGTGACCAATAGAATAACCTGGCAACAGATTCAGACAGCCTATCTGATTTACCCTTGACAACAGATCATGTTCCACTGATCAAAGACTAATTTTGGTAGATGCAGTTAACCATTGAAAGCCTTTTCACTGATTTGCTTGCTGTATAGTACCCTGACGTCAGAGTGTTAAGTTCCAATTGGACCCTCAAGTGGTGCATCTGTTACAATCAACGAGTATGTAGAGCAGGAATGCACCAGTATAATAATATATATATCAACTGCAGATAGCACTACACAGTAAAAAATATCACAAGTTCTGTGACTCAAGAAACATGACCCAAGCACTTGAAAAAAATATGACCATTTACTTTTTCTCAACATTTATGAAAAGTCCATGTCACTACTGTGAAGAAACAGTGGTGGGAATCACCATCTGGATGGTAGAACCATCAGATACAAAGGTATATAATTTGCTTCATGAGAGATATTCTAGATGATCGATTGGTCCCCTGTTGAATTACTGCTTAAAAATTGCAATTAAGTAACATGTTCAATTCACTTTGGTTAACTTTGAGGTGTATTTTATTTTTACTTATTAAAATGAATGACCTCTTTAATTTTTGTCTTGATTTTCTTTTTTTATAGTTTTAATGTATCATACAGACCATAAGAAAGAATTTAATATTTCAAGATTGTCTTTGTATACCTTAAAACCTCCCAAAAGAAAAGTGATATTAAGCTCACCCCTTTGATTCTCCTTCTCAGCTCTTGTAAGGTACTGGCCTAATTTTTGTTTATGGTTCCATAAATTAATCACAGTAACTTATAATTTCAAACAAAATAAAAAGTCTTAATTTTAGTCTCATCTGTTCTTACCAAAATGTAAAATCTGGATCCTCAGATTTTAGCACAATAAATCAGAGGTCTTTACAAAATATTTTACATTTCAACTCTTTCTCAAAATAAAATAACCTGGAAATTTTAACCTACTCCACAAGATAAATCTTTTATTCCCAGAATTATCTCAGCAGCCCTTCCATGAACCCTTTCCAATAAGCTGATAAATATAATTTCTTTGGCTCTGTTGTTTTGTTTTGTTTTTCCATTTGACTCAATTTACTGTCATTTAGTTTGTCAAGTATTGTATCAATTTCAGATATTCTGTACTTTAATTTTGTTTTTTGTTACTAATTTCAATTTGTAGTCTGTTTAAGTAGTTTTTTTTTATATGTTTGTATTTATTTATTTATGGCAAAGCTATTAAAGGCTACTTATTGCCATCTCTAAGCTTAAATATTTTTTCCATGTATAAAAATAATTTGTTTTTACTTTGCTGTTTTAGTAATTGTGATTGAAAATATGTAATTGCTTTTGTTTACAACATTATGTGAAAAAAAACAAAATTATGCATGCTCAAATAATAACTGAAAAGTTTAATATAAAATTCTGTGTATTCTTGGTTTTATTAATACAAATCAGCAAACTGATATACCAAACAGCTGAATTAACAAAAGTCACTTTGTAAAAAAATGTTAATAAATAAGGGTAATGAACAAGTTCAGACTAATCTTACCAAAATATAATTCACTCTTTTTTATATTCCTTCAACCTACATAATGGAAAAAATAAGAAGTTATGATGGTTTCTCTGTAATCTATTTCTAATTAAATTTATAGTAACAATAACTATCTATAAAATATTTTAATACTGATCTAAAAAATGTCAGCGTTCTAAACATAAAATCTGTGTTTTGAAAGTTTCATGTTTGAAGATAATTGTAGAACTAGAAGTTGAAGGGTAATTTCACAAAAAAAAAAGGATAGCACTAATGTATATTACATGGAAGAGTAGCAAATTCAATGAAACAGGACATAAATTTAATAATACAAGTTATTTGAATAAAAATATATCAGACAATATAACACTAATATATATAAATATATGAACTAATAATGACCTTTTTAAAGACAAGGAATAACTAAATGATATCCAACCGTAACACAACGAGGAAAACAACCCTTACAATATGACTAGATTCAACACTAGAACCTCAACATTCCCATGTCAATTGCAGATGATTTTCAATTCTTTGAGACAAAAAGCTTAATAAAATTTTAGCATATTTTTAAACAGTTTTAGAAATATATATATATATATAGTAATAAAAGTGTTTGTATTTTTTTCTATCATGAACTGGATTAAAAGGAGATGTTTTTAAAGAATAAATATGGGTGAAATACCGATGTAAAACTTTGATCTAATATTAACTTTGATAACTAAGCAGTAAGTTGTTATTTTTTAGCCCAAAGTGAAGTTGGTTATTTACTTATTGAAAAGTCGATCCTTGCCTTACTGTTAAATTCATTTTTAACTGATTATTAAGTTTATATCTCTTTCATAAATAAGTTTATTTTTAATGTGTTGTAACTATAAAACAAGTTGATCTCTAAACAGTAAAACTAATTTCTGATCCACTGTTAAGATGATTCATAAAATTTCTACTAATTTAAACTCTAATTAACTGTTAAGTTGACTTACCCACTGTATAACACACAAATAACCCTACATCAATTCAATTTGTATTAATATTCTTAATTCACTTTTAAGTAATTATAATAACACTAAAGGGTTTACAGCTTCAATACTCATCACCGATACAAATAATTACGTAGCGAGACTTAACAAGAGAGCTGTGCCACGTGTAATCCAATGTTCAGCAGGCTCATTACCACAACTGAGTTCAACTGCTACAACAAATGAGGGTCGATTATTATCTCCTGAACGATTAGGATAATAGAAACAAGGGCAAAGGTAAATGCCTAAATGAAAAAAATAACAACAGTATTAGTTCACTGAAGTTTCAAATATTACTTAACTAAGAAATATTTTTCAACTATTAAGAATTGGTTAATGTTGTTATATTGAGAAACATAACTTCCTGCAACTTGTGTATTTACAGAGTTAAATATAAATATATATACATTTATGTGTGTGTGTTTTATTATAGCAAAGTCATATCAAATTATCTGCTATGACCACAGAAGGGAACTGAACCATTAATATTAGCCTTGTAAATATGAAGACTCACCACTGTTCCCACCAGGGGAACATATATTTATATATGAATGTAATTTGACAGTTTTGTACTTATGTTAAAGAGCACTGATCCTAAAAAAGTATAAATTTTTATCATATTCATGTTCCAGATGACCTGCTGCAGTGATAAGTTCATTCCCCATATAAGAGTATTATTACAAACATATTTATTACGATATCATTGAAATAATATTATGAAGTTTATACTTACAAATAATTTGCATTTGTAATTTAGTATTCTCTTCATATGTATATAACATGAAAGAATTTAAACTGCATGACTTTAAACGAGTTTTTTTGTTTACACTGTTGGTATTTACTACACAGGTTAAGCAGCAAAAAATAAATGATGAGACAAATCACCCTTTGTTACATGTCTATGAATTATTGCACATACACATACTGAACGTAAGGAAAAACATAACCATTTATGACTTAAATTAAAGAAAAAAATATTTAATGTACTTGCTATAAAAGTATTACCTTAAAAAGGGCTTAATCATAAATAATAACTATTCATAAAGTTTACATTGTGTTTGTAAAATAAGTTCTTTATTCTAGTATTCACAATATTAAATACAAATAATCTTACAAACATTTAAATTTTGACTTTTTAAATAAAGGTGGCTTTAAAAATTGTTTTAACATTAGTTTTTATTTAATCTTTATGAATACTCAAATAAGAACTATTTTTATTAAAATAATGTAAACATTTTATTCATTCATTATTTATAAAATTAGTTGTTTATTCTAGTATTTACAACATTAAATAAAAACTAATATTTAAACCATTTAAATTTTGACTTTTTAGATAACAGTGGCTTTAAAAACAGTTAAGTATCAGAACAAATTAACAACATTAAGTCACCTTTTTTTTGTGTTTTTCTTTTGGTTTCAACAGGTTTAAAGTGTATGACAGGCATTTGGTTAACAAGTTTCATGTATTGAGGTTCCACCAGACAAGAGGTTTTATGATCCCAATTTGCTCCTTCCAAGTATAGGCCTCGCACGTAGTTTCCTACCTAAGTAAATTTAGCACATAACTGCTTTAACATATTCTCTTTCAAGGTAAAATAATTAGTATTTAGATTACAAGAAATTTTCCAGTGTAATGCAAAAACAGTTTATCAAGCTTCACAGTTTTTTGTTTGCATATAAAACTTCAAAAATACTCAAAAGTTATAAGTGCTTCATTTCTAATAAAGTTCAAAACATTCTCTTTTGAGTAGAGATATGTTAAGCCAGCTGTAAACAATGTTACCAAGAAGAAAGTGACCATAACACAAACACACTACAGTGTGTAAAAATATATACTTAGATTTAATCACTCTCCTCTTATGTGAGGAACTGTATTACAGTTTCTAGTTAATATATTTTTAATGAGTAAAGAACATCTGTAAGATTTAATTAATGCACTGTAACATGTAAAGAATGATTTATATAGGTTTAATAATATTCTAGAAAGTAATGATTAGATGCCAAATTTAGAACATTATTGCATTAAATGAAGAAATATTAAATATATTTCTACCTGTATGAAGACTGATTGTAAGATCTAACACATATTTTATTACGCACAGAATTATCAACTGAATAATTATAAAATTTATCATATTCTGTCTTGAGAAAAGCAGTGTTACTCAGTACTAACACTTTCCTTTTTGTGTTAACAATTAAGAATCTGTACCCCTCATTCTATCTGAACAACAAAATACTAATTAGTACATCATGCAGTTGGTTTACAAACCAAAAATATATAAACCTGTGTTAGAAAATTAATAACATTTACAATAAACAAATTACTTACATTTGCTGCCTTTGAGAGTGCTGTTACTAATGTATTACAAACTAATTTGGATTATTTGGCAAGTTCAGCAAATAAATGGTAGATGGCCTTTAAATGTAATAAATACATGACAATGAATGTGAGATATCATAATTAGAATTATGAGTATAATTTTATGGTAATAACCTTGATGTTTTAGTTAATCAGTCTCTTAAGCTGTCTAAGCAATGTGCTGTTGTTAGTGGCATTGCAAACAGAATTTCATGTTGTATCTACAGAAATAATGAATGCAAGCCTAAAGAAGTTATAATTTATTTCATTGTATAGGTCATTGGTTAGGTCGCATCTAGAATATTGTGTCTTACTTTAGAAAGAACATTAACTGTTGGAAAGATTTCAGAGAAGCACTATAGGACGATACTTGGGATGGAAAGATTGTTATGTGAGGAGAAACTAAGATATCTAAAATTATTTTATCTTGAAAAAAGAAAAGTCAGAGGAGATCTGATTGAGGTGTTTAAGATTGTTAAGGGAATGGATAGTGTTGAATTTCATACTTAATGGTAAGAATGGTAGGATAAGGAGACAACACAAAATTTTGGCAGGGTAGGAACCAACTTCAGCTGTGACAGCTTTATTTTTCTTTATAACAGGATAGTTGGCCTTTGGAATGGGTTGCCTTCAGATGTAATGAATGAAATTAATTTAAGGGAACATAAAAAAAGGCTCAATAAATATATAAATGATAAAGACTGGCTTTGAATATTTTTATTTTAACGTGAAGTTTACCAAGTACAATGCCCAAGATGGACCAACAGATCCATTGTTTGTATTAAATTATTTGTGCATGTATACAATACACAGTGGTGACTACTAATATGTTCATGATACTCTAATCAAGCATGAGTTCCAGTGATCAGCCACAATATTATTTACAGGTAACAAAATATGAATTAAGTTATTACAAATATTAACATGATAACTTCATATATATTATGATACATATATAAATGATTTGTGGTAGTAAACTGTTATTGCTTAAATATAACTGGTTTTCTAATAGAGAAAAAATGTTATTCGTGTTTGCCATATTTCTTGCATACATAAAGGCTATTAGCAACAAAATAATAGTGTTTTATATGATTAATTTGGTGTTCTCTAGTTACAGTTAACTTTTTGTACTGATAGTATTCTGAAAGCATACACAATACAATGTTTCATTATGGAATAAACAGAAGATTACCTAATACTCTGACAATTTCATAGTAAACTTCAAATTTCAAATACAGATATTTTCAATGGTCCTCTCTATATATAAAAAAAGCTATAGATGGATATACAAAATATAAACATCATTTGGTTTAAGATTTCTAAATGTGTGACAATCCACAAAATTCTAACATAGTTTAATCTAAACTTCTAATATCATAATAAGTTTACAGTTGTCACAAACACATCTACATAGAAACTAACAAGAGAGTCAAATAGTTTTAACACACGTTTATCAAAGTCACAGATAAACATTTCAGTTACTGCTGAGCATCTAGCATCATAATTTGTTTTCTTAACACTTGACTCACTTTATACCTACCAACTGAAATAGTTTCAGTCATTTTAATAACAAATATTGAATTATCGCTTAAAAGTTTACTTCAGAACTCAGAAATCTGTGTAAATGATTTTCAACAGACTATTTTTTTTTTTATAAAAATTACCTTGATTTATTTTACAAGTATTTTACAGTTTTTACCTCTGGACACTCTATGATACAACCTTCTTCCATATTGGAAACTATAAACTCCCAAGACAGGTCATCTATTGACACCTACCGTGAGATACATAGAATAAGTATCAGAAGTTTAAAGCTAGTTAAATTAAATGGCAGTATATGATGTTATTTTCAGTAAATCTAAACAGAAACCCAGATCTATACTTTCAGATAAGCTAGCATAATATAAATAAATAAACACACACACATAAATACACATATATACACCAATGTTTTTAAGGCAACTGATGCACAATTTTTAGTTATCTTTACTTGCAATTTTATCAGAAGTACAAATCCATACAAACTTAAATTATATTTTTAGTGGCAGTACAAATATACAAAAACCATCAGTTATAATTTTCCAATACTGAAAATCGATTTCCAAAAGGCACTAACTTCTGCTCACATACATAACTATTTTCTTTCAGTGCTGCTATCTATTTGCAAAATTTTTTCCACATCCCACAAGCCTTTCACTCGCATGCACCCCTTGATTCACATGGTTTAACTGATTCTAACATGCACACCTCCATTAATAGAAGTCACACCCATTCATGTGACCCATATGACTCCATCTATGCTATTCTAACTATCACTTATGATTTGAGACAGAAACTTAAGCAACCAGTTAACAGTGGGGAAGAAGGATTGAAAGTGTGTGCAGACGTAAGTGTCTGTTGAAAATACATTTTCAGAAAAGGAAGTTATAACTTCTGACAAGGTACTTTACTTCTAATGATGTGAGAGAGAAAGTAGAAGCATCCTTTGAAGCACCAGAAGGAGATTTTAATGAGGGAACCCTCTGCCCTACTCACAATTGAATGGAGTCTTTACTGTTAATTTTGTATATATCTGATCCAGGAGGTTACCTCCATGGTCCATTATTCCAGCAGCTTGGAAATGGAAAGTGATAAAGACTCTCATACTCCACTGGATAAAATGGGGAGAGAAAAATGTGTTGGAGAGTCTAGAAGAATATTCACACTAGAAACAGTGCAATGTGCGACTATGAAACCAAGTTTTAAAAAGCAGACTAAACTAGATTTATTCACTTTAAGAAATGGCAGAGATGGGCAGCAATCCCCTTCTGCTTTATCCATGAAGTCTATAGGTTAACATGCCCATAATGGGCATACTTATAAAGCCTGAATATCATGAGGAATAATCTACAAGCAATCTACGTGATTCTAATGAACAGTGTGCAATTTGGGGTCATGGGGATTCTGAAGGTTAAGTCAATATGGTCTTAAAGTGCAAGTTTTGTTTGTACAATTGTAAGAAACTGAAGTATACTTAGACAAATACCACTTACCACCAAGCAGGATTCTGGTTGAAACCTGAGATAGGCCCCTGAAAATAATATATATCAAAAGAAAGAAAAGTTACTTAGTTATAGTTTCACCAAGACCAGAAGAATGGCAAAAGGTTGAACACAATAACCTGACAAGGAAGAAACAGCAACACGATGCAGATGCAAAGCAGTCCACATGCCCACTTGAAGATGAGACAGCAGGAAAAAAGTATGATCTTTAATCTGATGGGAATACAATACATTTGGAACTACTTATGGGAAACATAAGTCAAAAAAGAATAAGCCAATCGAATTAAAAACTGAATCCAGGATAGCTGCAAAGGAATGAAAAGGCAGGAACAATCATGATGGAAGGAAGTTATGTAGGCAATATACCAACAAAAAGCATATGAACAGGACAGAGAAATCTATATGGATCAGTTCAGGAATAGAAGTAGGAAATGGAAGGAAGGGAAACTGGTGAAAAGAAAGAATTATCCTCCTGTATTGCAGAAGTTTCAGAAAGGAAAGAGTGATCTGGGTAAAGGAAAATCTAAATTGAATGGTACAGAGTTTGTGAAATGTCAACCAATGCTGACAGGCCAAAAGGAAAAGAAAATGTGCTTTAAGAGATAAATGAAATGTAGAACAAGATAACAAAGGTTTAAATAGAGATAAAGTAGGGCAGTGTAGCAGTTCCTTTTACATCCAAATATAGAAGGACCCCATGCCTTGGAATGCAACAACAGCAAAAAAGGAATGAGAGTTAAAAACTTTATGGTACTAGTAAAAATGAAAAGTATGGGATGAGGTAGCCCAATAACTTGCAACAAAAGAGACATAAGTCTCCTGATCAAATAAAAACCATTTTTATTTGATGAGAGGGTAATGAATTTGTCACAAATTCTGACAAAGAAGAGTCAGTGGAACATCTGCTGATGTGTGAGCCTTGTCCAACCACCAATGCATATCATCATTTACAAGAGTAGGAGAAAAAGTAAATCCAAGGGATCCTGTGCAAGGTTATATTGGTTGTCAAAAGTGCATTAAAAAAAAAAACCTTGTGGGGATAGGTGCTGCTACAGAAGACAACAACTCCAAAAGAGACAGAACCTCATAAGCAGTAAAAGTGAGAGCAGTAAGAGCATTGAGAGCTACTAGCTCAATTGAATGGAGTCAAAGAGGAAGAAGGTTGGGCCTGACCAAGATGTGTAAAAAAATGTCCAAAGGGATAAGATATTGGGTAGGAAGAAGAAAGAATTTCTCCAACTTGATTAAGCAACCAACTCAAGCCATCTCCAAAAGAAGCAGATGAATGTGCATGGCAAACTACAATTCAGAAAGAGTCAACAGCAGCTAGCTATCCATTCCCTGGTGTAAGCACAAACCTTGAGTGTGCATATGTCCAACAGAAAGTGACTATTTGATAAAAGATGTATGGTGCTGAGGCAAGCCTGAAAGAATGAGCACAAATTTAATAAACCACCCTGTGATGAACAAACTGTATATAGTGTCTTGACAAAATGAGATATAGGATAAACCTGGATAAAAATCGCACCTTAGAGGGAGGGGGAGAAACAACTCCATGGTAAAGTGAGGTAGCACCACAAAGTGATTGAAGTGGGGCAGATTGATTCTAGACCACCTTTGTTTGGTTGTCATGGATATCACACACAGGCTGGAATAAAACTGCAGAAATAGCTGAATGAGAGATTCAATACTTTCTGAGAGAAAATATCTTGTACCACCTCAGACAGACACTAGCTGGTGGTAAGATTTCAAAGCAATGGAAAGAAAATGAGTATCTGAGATTATGGAAGAAGGGAGAAGAAGTTGATAATAAGTCCTTTGGATAAAATCTGATGAACCCAGAGATCCTTGGCACACTCCCACCATAGAGGACCACACTCAGATAAACAGGCCCTCACTAAATACTGTTCACAGCATGCAATTATGTGACAAATAAATTGATGAGAAGAAGATCCCTAGTGTTAAAAAACAGGTAAAGAGTGGGAAACAGAAATAAGGGATGATTGAGGCTTAAAGCAAGAAAAACAATCAACCAATGAGGAAAAAATCAAGTGTTGTCTCACTGATTCCACCCTGGATTCCAAAATTGCCAAAAGATTTTCATATATCAACCCATGGAGAAAAGGGGCCAAGATAAGTAAGAAGCAAATAACTTAAGATTGTACTATGTCTCTCCCCAAAAGATCCCAACAACAGAGGGACTACATGTGCAAAAAAGTGAGAAAATCGATAAATGTGCCAATGTGTATGTAATTAGGGTAAATATATCCTGGGAAAAATTATCAGGTGAATCACATCGAAGAAGAAATGGATGGCAAATAAGTGTCACAAGACAGACATTAAGATAAGATGAAGGTGAGAAAATTGAGCATGGGATTAATGAACAGAATAATGAAAATGGGTAAAACTTATTCTAGGTGCTGAGAATTAAGGAATGGAAAACCAGCCTAACGGTAAGCTGAAACAAAGAAATCTAAAGTCTACAGAGGGTAAGACATGTTAGTAACCTCAAGTAACTGAGATACAAAATACTCAGCATGAGCTCCAATATCTGGAGAAGAATACAGAAAATACTGAGAGGAAGGAGTATTTGTAACTAGGACAGGAGAGGATTATATGAAATCAGAGACAGGCATGAAACAGAACACATCTATGAAATTGTGCAAAAAAAACAACATATTAGTCCTAGTTTATTCCACCCTATGAACTTGGGAAGACACTGAAAATTCAAGTGGAAGAAAATGGCTGTCAAATTCATTGTCATCCTGAATAGGTTTGGCTTGTTCATGAGGAAAATAGGCAACATAGGAGAAGAAGGTTGGTTCAAATAATAATCAAGGTCTTAATGAATAATGCTGATAATTCTATTGTTGAGGTCACACTACCTGAAGCCTGTGTAAATGTGCTGGTATAAGGTATAACTTTCGAAGCGGGAACTTTAACTTTGGAATTCATAGTTCAAAATGAATAACCAAACATAACTGTGTTGGTAAATAGAAATAAAAAGTAAGAAAAAGTTTGTAAGTACACTATGACTAAATTCCATAACTGGGTAGAGATATATAAAATAATTTCACTTTGTCATAAGTTACAAATTAATACTATTTATCATAAATGATAACTCAATAAGAGTAAATCTTTATAGAGTTTAAGAAAAAAAAAACTTGAAGAGAGTGCAAACTAAACATCTGAACACAAACACTGTCAAATAAGAAGTGACACGTAGATAAAATAGCATTAAGGGAGTCATTTGGGGATGTGGCACTTTCATTTGTAGAGGTTTGTTGGAAGACAATTTTCATGCAAGAATCAGTTAAGCCATATGAATCAAGGGGTTCATGGGAGTGAAACGCTTGTGGCATGCAAAAACGTTTTACAAACAGAAGGCAGCACTTAACAAGAATAGTTGTGAATGTGAGAAGAAGTAATGTCAGAAATTATCTTACTTGACAGTAACAAGCTTTACATACCTCATAATTATCTCAATTGACAATTATCTTAATTTGCAGTACAGAGGTTTACAAACCTTCAAAATAATCTTAATTTGTAGTAAAGAGCTGTAAAAACCTTCATAATGATAGTAATTAGCATTATACAACTTTACCTATATATTAAAATGCCCTTTGTGGGAGTACAGAATATTGATCTATTCAATTGAAACAGTTATATTAATTATGAACTTAAATCAATTATAAGTTAGCCCAAATGACAGTACAAGTTTCTATAAACTCAACCTTGGCATCATTAGTGGAGGGACAGGTTATAGAACAAAATTAGGTTGTTATACATAGCATAACTAAAGATATATGGAAATTTATTATGGTGTTAGAAAAGAATTTTGTGACTATCCACTTTATTAGAACATTAGTCCAGCCCCTATACACATTTGTAAAACGCTTAATGTACTGACATAAGTAATGTAAGACTGATTATTGCTTTTAAAAGCATAGTTAGATTTAAAGAAAATGGGAAGAAACAAGAGTGGATGTCTATTGATTAGGAAGTTCTTTTAATCTACCAATAACTCTTTGTTCAGCTATTCAAAGATATCTGTCAACAGTCTATTAGCTGTGGCAATCAAAAGGAAATACCTCTGTAGTCACAAAAATTTGTAGTCTCCATTTGAAAGAGACTGGCCAGGGAAAAAGCCAACCAAACAGGTTTGTAAAGTGGAACAGACATCAAACCATGTTCCAGCTGACAAATTCCTTTAATGGTGAAGAGGAATGAGATATACTTAACTGCACTAACCAAAGAATGTTAAAAAAACTGTTATATAGAAATTTAAAAAAATACTTATTTGAGATAAAAAACAGGAAAGCATGGCTTTAGTGGTATTTAGAGCACAAACTGTGAACTGTGAATGGGTAGTAAACATGTGAGCTAAACCAAAAAGTTGTGTTTCATTCTTATCTGTATTAACATAAAAGACAACTACAGAAGGTGGTATAACAGAATGGGAAACATTTATTGCAGGAGTTGAGCCTTTTGTTCCTTTACATACACAAAACACCGAGATACCCAAACATTCTTACAACTTGTATTTATTCCAAAAGTTGTATTTTCAGAACAATAGACAAGAAATTTTGTAAAATGTACTGCAGTAATAAAATTTGCTCAAAATTTCCAAAGGTGTTTAGAGGAATATAACAGTAACTGAAATCATCTTCCTTGATCAACACAATCACTATATCTAGTTTTAATTAAGTGTCACTGGGATAACATGTTGCATCATATGTGCCACAGGTATCTTTTCCAGTTACAAACCATACTTCTAAATGAATGGATTATGATACAAAAATATACCTTTGAGCATACTTTAGAGCCTATTCCTGACTGAATCCAACATGATATTGCATTAAAAGGTAATCACACATGATATAAAAGTCTAAACTGTTATTTACTTTCCCCTCATAAATCTGTATAAAACTGACATAGATCTATTCTATTAATTTCTATGCCAGTACAGATCTAATTGCACCACTACAACTATCTTAAGTGGCAGTGCAAATTTTGTTAACTTATTATAATTACAGATTTATACCACCTATAAACTGCTGATCCTAACATTAGTACAAAACAATGCAAAAAACTGTAACCTGAGCTCAGTGACTGTTTGCTTATTTGACATGCTACACAAGGTCTGTTTGCACTAGTCTTCTCTAATTCTGAACTGATATACATGGACAAAGGTAGCTATTAAAAAGCATCAACACCACCCACCATATAAAACCTGACAAGTGTAAGTCCCCACAATTATATTGTTGCCATGGTAATCTATTCAAACTTAACTGTTATCATTTGTGTTTATAAAGAGAGATGCACAAAATTTTCTTCTCCACACAACCCACATTGTTAAATCTAGTCAATACAGATTTATAATTTGTACATTATTAATTTTTGTGTTAAGGTAGGCCTACAGAAAACCAGCATTTTATCTATATAGACATAACATAACTTACATTTTTAGCTCTAGCAGCACTCTGTAATACAGCTGTGAGCAAGCCTGTTGGAAATATAAATCCTGCTAGCCAAATCTTTACAGGTGGCTGTCCTGTTAAGCCCCATTGAGCCATCTGATCAACTCGCATTACCAGGTCTCTAATCCATGATCCTAATGACTTAAGTGATGGGTAGGCCTAAAGATATATCAGAATGTCTTAATTAAGTTTGTTTAGTAAATTTCTGATGATATTAATTCTTTTGTACACAAGTAGGTACACATACAGATTAGCAATTATCGACTACTGGCATGGAAAAAAATGAAAAGCATAATGATAAATCAGTTAATACATGTACACTAATTTAAATAATAAGTACATTTTAGAATGGTAAATTATCCACTTGATCTATGGTTATTAGTAATTTATTTAAAAGCATTTTAATAAAGCCAGTAAAGAAAATGTGAATCCTTACACTGTTTCATACAATGTAAATTTATTATGGTAAGACTGTTTTAGTAAAGAACGCTAACCTTTAGCCAAACAGATGGAACCCTTGCATCATGTAAAGACGAGAATATTTCTTCTAATTCAGAAGACATCAACTGAAAACCTTTTACTGCTGCCTTCAGGTCATTCAGTGAGTTACGAATGTTTCTAATCAGCCAATTATACCTCTGAATCTAACATGAGATGAAATACTTGTATTAATGATAATGATTATACTTTATAAGAATATCATTATGAAATCCAAGATTCATAAATGAAACTAATTATGTTCATGAATATTACATAAAGCTATATTCTTTAAATAACCCAATGTTGTAAAATTGAATACACATTGTTGAAGATAAGTGTCACAACTTTAGGCTTGAGTGTCAAGTTCCTTTTAACTTTGTGCAGGGAAAATTTCGTATATTTAGAACCAAACCTTGATCAAAATCAAGAACTTTATATGGTATTCTTTTGTTTAAAGAAATAATAGAACTTGGATAAACCATCCCTACACAATGAGAGGTTTGAAGATTTGGTCGGACAGAATAAGTCTTAAGTAAAGAAAGGGTATGTTTGAATAACACAATTAATTACTACTTATTTTGTATTCTACAAATACTCTCCATATATTTGAGGTTGAAAACGGGAATAGTAAAGTAATAATGCAACTTGTAAGGCAAAAATGAAATGACAAAATGTCAGAGCCAGCAGGCATATTACAATAGCATGGCACTTCACAGCAGGCATATTACAATAGCATGGCACTTCACAGCAGGCATATTACAATAGCATGGCACTTCACAGCAGGCATATTACAATAGCATGGCACTTCACAGCAGGCATATTACAATAGCATGGCACTTCACAGCAGGCATATTACAATAGCATGGCACTTCACAGCAGGCATATTACAATAGCATGGCACTTCACAGCAGGCATATTACAATAGCATGGCACTTCACAGCAGGCATATTACAACAGTTAACGGCACTTCACAGCAGGCATATTACAAACAGTACGGCACTTCACAGCAGGCATATTACAATAGTAACGGCACTTCACAGCAGGCATATTACAATAGCACGGCACTTCACAGCAGGACATATTACAATAGTAACGGCACTTCACAGCAGGCATATTACAATAGTAACGGCACTTCACAGCAGGCATATTACAATAGCATGGCACTCACAGCAGGCATATTACAACAGCATGGCACTTCACAGCAGGCATATTACAATAGCATGGCACTTCACAGCAGGCATATTACAATAGCACGGCACTTCACAGCAGGCATATTACAATAGCACGGCACTTCACAGCAGGCATATTACAATAGCATGGCACTTCACAGCAGGCATATTACAATAGCACGGCACTTCACAGCAGGCATATTACAATATAACGGCACTCACAGCAGGCATATTACAATAGCATGGCACTTCACAGCAGGCATATTACAATAGCATGGTTAACTTCACAGCAGGCATATTACAATAGCACGGCACTTCACAGCAGGCATATTATAATAGCACGGCACTTCACAGCAGGCATATTACAATAGCATGGCACTTCACAGCAGGCATATTACAACAGCATGGCACTTCACAGCAGGCATATTACAATAGCATGGCTTCACAGCAGGACATATTACAATAGCATGGCACTTCACAGCAGGCATATTACAATAGCATGGCACTTCACAGCAGGCATATTACAATAGCATGGCACTTCACAGCAGGCATATTACAATAGCATGGCACTTCACAGCAGGCATATTACAATAGCATGGCACTTCACAGCAGGCATATTACAATAGCATGGCACTTCACAGCAGGCATATTACAATAGCATGGCACTTCACAGCAGGCATATTACAATAGCACGGCACTTCACAGCAGGCATATTACAATAGCATGGCACTTCACAGCAGGCATATTACAATAGCATGGCACTTCACAGCAGGCATATTACAATAGCATGGCACTTCACAGCAGCTTTAACCACTTTCAAAGCAGAAGCTCATTTTTCATTCAAAGCACAAAAACTAACTACTTTCACAAAATCGTATTGTTAAAGCAGAAAAGTTTCCCTATCATATCTGATACCCATAAAGCATTTGTACATCAACAGTGATATGTCGAACATAATTAACTATCCCATTAAATAACAGATATATTCCCATAATTTGCAAATAAATTATAACATCCTGAGAGAAAAAGCTATTTGAAATATATATTATATTTCAAATAAAAAGAACAACAAAACAATAAATAAATATAGTTACTTCCTGAAGAAGAACAACGTTCAGTGGTGATTTGTCAGTAGCTACAATGGCGAAAACCTCTTCATAATCAATATAATCTGGTGTTTTAGATATGATATCTGAGATCAACTTCAGCACCTGCATAAAACACGTTTTTATCAATTTCTTAATATTGTATTATTATTCATGTATACAACCTGGAAATAATATCAATAAAACATGTATGCATAGCAACAGCAAGAAAGAAATACAAAATTAAATGTAGAAGTAATGAGACAAAGTGATATCACATGTCTGATTACACAGGTTCTGATAAGT
Source organism: Tachypleus tridentatus (assembly GCF_004210375.1). NCBI lineage: Eukaryota > Metazoa > Arthropoda > Merostomata > Xiphosura > Limulidae > Tachypleus > Tachypleus tridentatus. The sequence continues at coordinate 44,940,780 of NC_134825.1, read as the reverse complement.
AAAATATACTGATATTTAATTGCAATTTATTATTAAGTTGTTTTACACTAATAGCCATATTAATTCTACGAATTATATTTCTTTTCAAACTGAAACTGACTGACTACCTTTTGTTCCTTTTCTTCTGTGTGTGTGGGTGATAAGTGAGGCTGAAGAGACAATAGTGTGTCAAAGAGAAGAGAAGCATCCTGAACTTGAGAAGTAATGTCAGCATTTGGATGCTGACCAAAAGCTTCTGGAAGGTCTGAGGAAGGCAACACATTAATATATTCTATATGAGAGTGTAGGGTGCCATCTTTAGGGATGTAGAAAGTGGGCAAGATTGACAGTCTATGAAGAAAGAAAAGACAACTTCATAAATACACTAGAAATGTATGAATATTCTCAACAAAGAAAGCTTATTGCAATCACTATTGTTATGTGATAGAAAATGCTCTCTTGAACAATACAATGACTGGCAATACTTCTATTATAACTTTAAATACCATGTAAAGCAGATGAGGTGATTGATTAATAATTTAAAAATTCTGGAATATTTAGACAATTTTATGTTTTAGATTGTTCAGCTGATTTAACTGTTTTTGTGTTAGGTCTACAATAAACATAAAATTCAACAATATTTCATATCGAAGATCATAACAGGATAACATAATGATTGCTCTTCCATGCATCATCCTTAATCAGTTAAAAAAGTTAAATGTTAGAAGTAAAAGCAATATCATACAAGCAAGGATTACAGAGGAATTGTACTGGAGAATCAGTAATCATACAAGCAAGGATTACAGAGGAATTGTGCTGGAGAATCAGTAATCATACAAGCAAGGATTACAGAGGAATTGTACTGGAGAATCAGTAATAATACAAGCAAGGATTACAGAGGAATTGTGCTGGAGAATCAGTAATAATACAAGCAAGGATTACAGATGAATTGTGCTGGAGAATCAGTAATCACACAAGCAAGGATTACAGAGGAATTGTGCTGGAGAATCAGTAATCACACAAGCAAGGATTACAGAGGAATTGTACTGGAGAATCAGTAATCACACAAGCAAGGATTACAGAGGAATTGTACTGGAGAATCAGTAATCACACAAGCAAGGATTACAGAGGAATTGTACTGGAGAATCAGTAATCACACAAGCAAGGATTACAGAGGAATTGTACTGGAGAATCAGTAATCATACAAGCAAGGATTACAGAGGAATTGTACTGGAGAATCAGTAATAATACAAGCAAGGATTACAGAGGAATTGTGCTGGAGAATCAGTAATAATACAAGCAAGGAATACAGAGGAATTGTGCTGGAGAATCAGTAATCACACAAGCAAGGATTACAGAGGAATTGTGCTGGAGAATCAGTAATCACACAAGCAAGGATTACAGAGGAATTGTACTGGAGAATCAGTAATCACACAAGCAAGGATTACAGAGGAATTGTACTGGAGAATCAGTAATCACACAAGCAAGGATTACAGAGGAATTGTACTGGAGAATCAGTAATCATACAAGCCACTGCTGACATTGTTAGTTTTAGTGGTCATGGCTTACAATTGCATGTTGCTGTAATGAGCTGAAATTAGTAGTGTGTTAGCATGATACTGGGCACTATAGAGTTTGGTTGCATTGTGTATGTTGGAGCTTATTGTTTCTTTTCACTATTTTAGAAGCATCTGTGAAAATTTTGTGAAGGAAGATGGTATTATCAAATTGTAAGAAGTGAAAGTATGAAGATGAAAACAGAAATTTTAAGACAGAGTGGGAAGGATTTTGTATTCACTGTTAAAGCAGGTAAACCTTTGTGTCTTGTCTGCAGTGTGCTACTCAGTCATTACAAAGCCAGTAACTTGAAATGTTACTAAGAAACAAATCACCAAAACTTTCTATCTGATTATTTACCTAAATTAGAATTATGGAAAAACAAGTTAACTGTGTTAAAATCATCACTAAATAGCCAGTAGACACATCGACAACGTTCAGTAAGGAAGTTGATACAATGACTGAAGCTAGTACTGTTATATCATGGAATATTGCTCATGCTAAATGCCCATATTCTGATGGTGAATTTGTTAGGAAGAATATAGCTGAAGTTGTTGCAGTGTTAGATCCAAATAACACAAAACTTCAGTGACTAATTGCACAAACACTAGCTTCATGTCACACTACAGAGAGATGTATCTCCCAAATTAGTTTGCAGGCAAAACGCAAAATGATTTAAAAAATTCCCTTGCATTCAGCTTAACCCTTAATGAATCTACAGATATGCAAGACAACCCACAACTGGCAGTATTTGTTTGTTATGTTTCCTCTGATGTAATGGTAGAAGAAGAGATGTTGGAGTTAGTAGCACTAAAAGAAACAACTCGTGGTGTTGACATTAAAAATGCTCTTGACAGAGCCTTAACAAATACTGACATTCCACTAGATAAACTCGTCAGTGTTGTAACAGATGGAGCTTCTGCAATAGTGGGTAAAAATGCAGGATTAATTGCACTTATGAAAAGTCATCCCAGCTTTCCAGAGTTTCTCCCTGTTAATTGGATTATTCATTGTGAACACCTGGCAGCTACATACCCATTGATGTCTCTTTCTACTGTATTGTGAGATGGCTGTCAACCAGCAATGTCTAAAATGGGTTTGTGGATCTGTTGGAGCCAATTATTACTTTTCTTGAAGAAAAGAAAAGGTTCTATCCTCAGCTGGGAAATGATGAATGGATGCAAAATCTAATGTTCCTTACTAATATAATGAATCATCTACAAACTCTCAACTTGGCACTTCAAACAATTTTCAGCTTTCAGAATAAAATAAGACTTTTTCAAAGAGACATATTGTCAAGAAACTTCAGTTATCTTCCCAACCTCAAAAGAAGAGTAAATACATTCCCTGATATTGAAATAAAAGTCCATAAACTGGAAGATTACAAAGATAAATTACAAGAACTACTTGATAATTTCCTAGACAGGTTTGAGGACTTGCAGAAGCTGAAGCTCTGCTTTGCCTTTCTTGTAAATCCATTCATGGTTCATGTGATCAATGCAGGTTGTCCAATTATCGAACCTCTTGTTACAAAATCATCTGCTGTGGAAATGGAACTAATGGAAATATGGAAGGACCTTGATTTAAAGATAATCCACAAATCCCATTCTACAGTTGAGTTCTGGAAACAAGTTCCAGAAATAAAATATCCTGAACTAAAAAAACCCAGTGTGTGATTCATCTCAATTTTCAGCACAATATACTGCTTTGAATCACTGTACTCTGTATTAAAGTTTGTGAAGTCGAAGCATCGTGTAATCCTTACAAATCAACATCTGACAGAGCTAATTTGTACAGCCTTGATAACATATCAGCCAGAATTTCAATGACTCAAAACTCAATATAGTTAAAACAATAATCAGCTAGGATTTTGAAAACATTTGGTACATATACGTGTACTTTGTGATTGTTGAAAATAATACAAATAAACAGTTTAAAAACTACATACATGAATAAATATTATTATATACATGTATTTCTTAATATTTATATAAAATTTATGTAACAAAATGTACATGTAACAATAAAAACGTGTGTAATATTTGTTCATGTCTTGTAGCTCTCAAACATCTGAAATTTATTGTATGTGGCTCTTACGTTAAGCAAGTTTGGCCACCCCTGTTCTATAGTAAATTCCAGTCATGAACATAGTATACTGTTTCATGGAATATCTGTATTGTGTCTTAAATTATTTTATATATGTAGATTGCTTTATAACAGTCACAGAAAGCAGAGATAGTTCTGGATTCATGTGATCTAATTTCCTGATTGGTCAGCTACAGAAAGAATATGGAGTGTGAGAGCAGTTTTGATGATTTGAGTCAGTATCATGTACGTTTTGAATGAGTAGGAAATTCCTGTAAAATCTGTAGTCACTTCCTCATATTTTGACTTACTGACTGTGTGTGCTTTAGCTTCAAGTAAACCTCATATTCAATTTTGATTATACAAAGTTTTTCCTTTGTTTGCCTTCTCATTTAGTACAATTTATTTAAAGTTTAATTAAGTTCAATGTTAACACTTTTTTCATTCAGATGATCAACTTGCTTTTATCTTTTTTCAGTAAATAAAGTTTTATTTTTTTGTTCAACATCACAACTTTGTTTCCACTTGTATCTAGTCATTACACCTGTTCTTCTATAAACTAAGTGTTTGGATCTCCAGTTATTGAGAAGATAATTAAACTTTGTTCAAGATTAATTCATGGAACATCAAAGATTCAATAACATAGCATGTTTTTATTTCTTTTTTTCTTAAAGATAGGAGTGACTATTATATTAGATTTCATGCAAGTAATGCAGAATCTAAGAGAGTTTTTAAAATAGTAATAACATAGAGAAAAAGACTGAGCTACATTGTTACATTGTTATTATCATTGTTACATATGCAAAAAACTCCTTTTTAAAATGCATGTAATATTCCTGCTAATCTGATTTAACATGTAATCACAGATTATGAAAGTTGGACAAAAGAAACCTATATATTTAAAAATTAATTCCAGTTTGCCTGAAAATATAAAAATTGTCTTGTTCAGGATACATATCTTGTTTAATGTACTTACTCACCTAATAATTTAATTATATTGTCCCCTTTTATTTGAATATAAGGATTGATTCTATTTACCTATTAATTTACATTAAGCACCATGTGTTAAATACCACACTAACAAGCAATTTACAAAAAGTATAATCAAGGGGCTCACTTGTAGAAAGGAACTTTTACCGCATTATCACAAAAAAACATATTGATATATGTAAACAGTAGCCTCCTATCCCATTCATCAGTTGTATGACCTCCATAAGTGATTCCTGCAATGAGACACTTAAGAGCATCCCACGGGGTTTCTTCATACTCATCCAAATATAGACGAAGAATGCTCTCTGACATCTAAGAATTCAAAACAAACATGACCTGGTTGTAAAAATAGTTTGAAAACAATAAAATGATAATAATAATAAAATATGAAAATTTAGTTATTTTAATGATTCATTAGATGTTTCTGAGTTCCAAAACTACTATTTTTGATGCTTATGTAAATAAATAGAATGTTATTATTGTATAATATACAAGTTCTAAATTCTGAAAGCTATATAGAACAACCACAGAAAAAAAATTGCACTAAATATAAATTAGTATTTGATACGAAAAAAAGAGCTCTTATCAAATAGATAGACATAGAGGTAAAACAATGCACACCTCAAAATCAGAGTCAGTGAAACTGTACATAACATTCCAACCAAGTTGCTGAAATTTATGACGCTCCAAGAGAATAGAGTGGAAGAAGCAAAGACAAAAAAGAAGTCTTAGGTACTTTTCTTTTTGTTGACATCGACTAGCTTGGGACTCTGTTATGTGAGAGTACAGTCTCTTTAAGTTTGCTTTCAGTCCCTGCAATAAAATCATAAATATATTAGCGTATGTATGTCAAAACATTTTATTTAATAACACTATTAATATATTTTCACACAGAAATAGTTCTATGCAACTTATTTTTCAAATAATTTAAGAATTTAATTATGAAAGAAGGTTTGAAGTTACATTACTTTAGAAATCAACAAATTGACAAAGAATTTGTAAAATTTGTTTAAATATTTTTCAGTTGTGTATATATTAACTTAAAGTAAATTCATGTGTAAAACTTCTGGTAAATTGTCATTTTTTTTATCCTCCAAAACATAGATAAATGCTACTAGTAACATTATTGAGGCCTTTACATGTACATTCATAGAATTATTTACTTTCATATGTAAAATATATGGATAATGTATTGTGTCAGGTGACTGATTGATTCTACAAATCCAGATTACTAGATATATTTGGATTAATTTACAATATAACAGGAAACAAAAAATGGCAAGAAAAAAAACAACAACTTATGAATTATTTATGTAGGTCCTTGTCATATACCCTAAACTCACAGAGTTGTGTGTTGTTATCCATTAATGATGTGCTATTTGTTCTTAAAAGTTTTATTTGTTTGTTTAGAAACAAAGCCACATTGAGCTATCTACCATGTGTTTATAGTAGTGAAATGAACCCTGGATTTTAACATTGTAAGTTTGTAGACTTACCTCTGTCCCATCAAGGGACAGGAACATTTTGAAGTTAATTTGGAAATGTTACTAATACGTTTATTTCAGGACATGTTTTTATCATAACTGTTATTACATACTCTGTGATGTCTTACTTATAAGTTGACACAAAATCAATGTTTAATACTTACCTAAAGTTCTCTACAATAATTGCTAATTTTGTGTTTGAAAGTTAAAGCATAATGAGAAGGCAAGGTATTGTTAAACATTCACAGCACAATTATTGTGTAAGAAAATCTTTACTTTTGGAGGTTCTGTTGTCATTTTTGTGGCTTGTTGTAAAATGGAAACTGGGAAATTGGGATGTGACGCTGAGCTCAACCATAGGCGAAAATCCTGATGTATGGGTTCAAACTGAAGGTGTTCAATTATTCTTTCTAACTGAGGCATCCAGCTTAAAGATAAATGACAGTTGGCTAGAAAAATCCATTTACCCTAAAAATATAAATCATGAACAAATTAGGGAAAAACATGCATCACTGAAACAAGATCAATGTTATTAAGGTAAGAAATTCTTACATATTATTTTAAACAACTACCGATAAAAATACTTCAAGGCAACTTCAGTGAGTAGTCTAAGATTTGAAGAATGAAATGTTAATGTCCTAATACATTATGCAACCTACTTAGATAATGTGGACTAGAAAATATTTTTACCTATAAAGAAAACAATAAAAGCATTATTTTGAGTAGGAAAGAAGCATTCCATAATGTGTTAACAGTGAAAATAGATGAAATGCAGCTGGATTTATTTCAATTACACTATTAGGTTAAAAGAATACTTTTAAGAATACTTCTTATCAGTAGTTGTTTAAAATAATATGTAAGAAATTCATACCTTAATTTTAAGCATAATTTTTGATTTATAAGTTGCAGCTAAAAATGAATTTAAAGATAATTGCATAACATCAATTTCCAAGAAAGAGTGATAACTGAAGTGACCTTAATTGCCACTAGTACAATTAACATGCTATTCATTTGGTTCACTAGTTTATATTTGATAAAGAAAACAATAAAATGCAAGTAAAGTTTTGTGATATGTAATATTATGAAATTAGAATATAGTTTTCCTTAAACATTTGAAATATGTATTACAGAATTTTGTAATCAGATAATTTGATAAATAAAATTCATACAGTACTTCTTTTGTAACAATTTTGATAGGTCAAAATAGCCTCCTAAACAGGATAAACCTTTAATTATGTTTTACTTATTCCTTTGTAACACTCAAATATATATATATATATATATATAAATATATATATATTAATTATTTATCATATGTAAAGAAAATGATTATTGTTTCTTGATAGAAAAGGAATACTATTTCAATGCATCATTGTACAAAATCATTAGGTTCAGGTTAAAAAAGATCTGTAGTTTTAGGTCCAGTAGTTTGTAATTTTTTTCATCTAAAAAAAACCAGCAATTTTACTCAATAACGAAATGTAAGCTATACAGTAAATGTACAAAATATAAAATAATAACTCAAGTGACATCTAATTATCTACTTTGAGATTATTCACTTATTTAAAAAAAACTATATATATATATATATATACACACACACACTACATGACCAAAAGTATGTAGACATCCCTTCTAATTAGTGGGTTTGGCTATTTTAGCCATATCCATTGCTAAAAATGTATAGAATCAAGCATACAGCCATGCAATCTCCACAGACAAACATTGGCAGTAGAATGGGTCATACTGAAGAGCCCAGTGACTTTCAACATGGCACTGTCATAGGATGCTACCTTTCCAACAAGTCAGTTTGTCAATTTTCTGCCCCACTAGAACTGCTCCAGTCAACTGTAAGTGCTGTTATTGTGAAGTGGAAACATCTAGGAGCAACAACAGCTCAGTCATGAAGCGATAGGCCACACAAGCTCACAGGAAGGGACCGCCAAGTGCTGAAGTGTGTAAAAATCATATGTCCACAGTTGCAACACTTGCTACTGAGTTCCAAACTGCCTCTGGAAGCAATGTCAGCACAATAACTGTTTGTCGGGAGCTTCATGAAAAGAGTTTCTATGGCCAAGCAGCTGCACACAAGCCTAAGATCACTATGCACAATGCCAAGCATTGGTTGGAATGGTGTAAAGCACACCACCATTGGACTCTGGAACAGTGGATACACATTCTCTGGGTGATGAATCACACTTTACTATCTGGTCTTAGCAGATGCCAGGAGAACGCTACCTGCCTGAATGCATAGTGCCAACTGTATAGTTTTGTGGAGGAGGAATAATGGTCTGGGGCTGTTTTTCATGGTTTAGGCTAGGCTCTTTAATTCCAGTGAAGGGAAATCTTAATGCTACAGCATACAGTGATATTCTAGAGAATTGCATGCTTCCAAATTTGTTTCAACATGACAATGCCCCTGTGCACAAAGCGAGGTCCACAAAGACATGGTTTGCCAAGGTTGGTGTGGAAGAACTTGACTGGCCTGCACAGATCCCTAACATCAACCCCATCAAACACCTTTGGGATGAATTGGAATGCTAACTGCGAGCCAGGCCTTCTTGCCCCAACATCAGTGCTCGACCTCACTAATGCTTTTGTGGCTAAATTGGAGCAAATCCCCACAGCCATGCTCCAAATTCTAGTGAAAAGCCTTCCCAGAAGAGTGGAGGCTGTTATAGCAGCAAAGGGGGGACCAACTCCATATTAATGTTCACAGTTTTGGAATGAGATGTTCAACAAGCACATGTAGGTGTGATGGTCGGGTGTCCACATACTTTTGGCCATGTAGTGTACATGACGAACATTAAACAACAAGGAAACAGAATGAACGTTAGGCCCATATAATTGTATTGTCAACCTCTTTTATTCCTTCTTTGATTAACTGTGTTGCTATAGGAGATTGTCCTTGTCCTAATGAAAGTGAACTAAATCTTTGATCCATTCCCTGAGTTTTAGCCAAATGAAGTAGTGATCCAGATGGATCCTATAAGAAAACTAATGATTAAGTTTGAAATATAAGGAAATTTTATATAAAACACTTTATATTTTTAGCATATATATACACATATTCTAAAATAATCATAAACCAAATCTAACACCACTGTCAAGAGTCAAACATGAATTACATCAGTTGTACATGATAAATGATATTCGTAACTTTTGCTAAACCACAAGCAAAACTAAATAAAGAGAAAAACAGCATTAAAGTGACCATCAAATGCCCACCTAAGACAGCAAGTGATTCTATTGTGCATAATATACAGCAGATCTCAAAAACTGAATATTAATTCAAAAAGAAGAAAATGCTCCATTTTTTATCAAACCATAAGTACTTGTTACTTTTACTTAAAGCACTGAAATATCACCTTTAGAATAAACATTTATAGTTGATAGTTCTTTTTGTGAGACATATTTTACATTTACATATACTAAAAGTATTGGAAAAGGAAAGACATGAGAAGCAGTTAAATATACAAAAAAAAAGAGTAGAACAAGACTATTAAATGTTAAAATGAGTTTCTGAAGGCCAATGGTTTAATTCTTTGTACAAAAAAAATACCTAAATGATTACTATGAGGTTTCCTTATAAAAATACAGCAAGTATAACATATTGAAATCACAACTATACGATGTAATAATAAATACAAATACGCATAGTAATGAGAAAAAAAACAACATGAAAAGTGGACTATTAAATGTGTATATGTACAGGATAGTTGACACTACAGAAGTGTTGTAATGGGATATTATTCATAACTAATAATGTTAAATAATATAGTAGTAAATATCCAAAGCATATTTTATGCTTTATAGAAGAAAGTCTTTTTTTTACATCATCAGACATATTAAATAATCCAAAAATTTCCATAAGAAAAGTTTACTAAACGTACGATTTACAAAAATCAGACATAAATAAACAGTATTTTATCAACAATTATCTGTTTTTGATTTAAAAATTGAATGATTTGCAATAACTGTTGATAAAATACTACAAATCATTAGATTGTGAAATTAAAAACATAATTTAATGTCATTACAGAGAGGAAGTTAGAGAGGAACACATGAATTTAGAAAAGTCTAACAAAATTATACTCATGGAAAAAGAAACACTTACCACATCATGAGAAAGAATAAACATAAGAGGAGTTTTAGCAGTTGAATCTTTTAACACGGCCAACACGTCAAGCACAGGAGGTTCCACAAACCTGTAATAAGTGCAAAATAATAATGCAAATTGTGATATTTGTGTAAAGCATAAATTATACAATATAACTGTTTGTCTGCTAGCTACTCGTAGTTCTTGTAAAAAGTTTACAAAAGATACATGCCTGGACCCCATATTGTTGATCAGAAATGTTTTGACACAGTTTGTGACTCGATCAGGGCGTAAACAACGTACAATCAACATCTTCTGTAATTCTTTACAGGTGTTTTCCCATTCAGCTAAAACAAAAAATAACATTTTACAAATTTTCCTCTAATTCAGTGATGGATTTGTACACTGCGCAAATAAACATACATAACATTTAATGAAAAAATCTGAAAAATCATCATAAGGTATAAAAATATGATTGATTTTTTTTAAATATCAGTAACTGAACACTTAAAACTACGTATGCAAATAAATAAAAAAAATCAGTTAATATGAAGTTATTTTGAAGTTTATCGAAAAATATATGAAGTAAAAGATACAAGTTCAACCAGCAGATATTTTATTCAAAACCAACACCACTTTTTAAAATAAACACAAAGAATAAACATCATATTAGAAATTATATTATCTGAAAAACAGTATGAAGATCTGGAAGACCTTTTGAAATTTGCATGTTTATATGAAAAGAACCAATCTTTTAAAGCTTTGTAGTTTTGTTGAGGTTATCAGCAAATGAAGCTGTATGTAAAAATATTTTTGCATAATAAAATAAAGCTGTATGTAAAAATATTACAACATATGTAATGCTTCTTGCCTATCCATTCTAACTCCAGGCCCACATAAAATCTAGTATCTCTCTATGCCACTGTCTTTTGTACAGATTAATGACAAAAAATGTTTACCTGGAAGTGAACAATTTTCAGGTTGGGGTTTTATATACCATTGATACCAATCTTGGGGATATTGTTCAAATGAATTAGCAATACCAACAAAATTAAGCAGCTTGTCTAGTTCTGTTATGTGATCCCAAGCTAAGTCTGTTAACCAGTCTGGACAGGGATTGTCCTTTTGTTCCTGATTATTCAAGACCTGTTCAACAAATATAGGTACTTATGATTCAGACAAGTATATCTCCAAATTTTACACAATCAAAGCCAATGCACATACTGATACCTTTCATACTATAAAAAAAAAATTAAATTTTTTATAGCCATACAATATTTTAGATCTCATCCAGTTTCAACTAAGACTGAATAAATGAAAGATATTTACAAACATAAATTAATTTAATCCTTAAACAATGGGAATATTGTAGGTAGCAGCATCAACTGATGATGGTTGCTGTTTAAGGGTTAATTATCTAAGAATATCTTCACTAAACTCTAACAGATTTGTCATTTTCAACCTTAAAGTGACAGGTTCACTAAATTTCAATTTATGTTTCACCAAATAACTACACATAAGATGCTACAAATACACAGGTTCTAATTTAAGTTTTCATTCTATGCATTTTAATTAATTGTGTAAAAATACAACAACAGAGAATAATATAACATAACCTGAATAATAAGCTGCTTCTGTACCTGCCAAGTTTGTAGTTTACACATATACACATTTAGAGTTAATACTGAATGAGAAGAAGTGCAGTATTTATTATTTATGCATGGTTCTCCAATAATTGCAACATCAACATCTGTATATTACTAATTAAACATTTTAAAGAAGAAAAAAACAATTTGTTCACTACTGAAACCCAAAGTTTTTAAAATGCATTATTTTCTAAAAGGTATATATGCTTGTGTGTGAGTGCATATATATACACAACAACCAATTTTATACGAAATTAATGGTCCAAGTAACTGCATACTAATTAATATCTGTAATAATAAATTAGTACTCATGTTTGGACAAACATAGTCATCTCACTCACAGTTTTCTCAGTTTCTACTGATATATTCTAATAAAACTTATAAATAATCACCGAAATAATTCTCAAAATAATATACAAAGGGTTTTGTACGTTATATTAAAATAATTTTGAATACACAGATTAGTCAGACAATATAAAGTTGTGGTGGAATGATTTGTATTAGAACTATATTTTGGCATTTCTTGGTATTTGTAGGTAATATGATGCTACCACAAACTACTCACTTTTCAAAAGGATTGTAATAATTTTTTCTGATGCAAAACATTCAAACACTCAGATTGTGAAGATATATTCAGGTTAAGGATGTTAACATTTTCTAACAAGAAAATGTATTTCTGACAACTACCATTCCCCTTAGCTATCTCGATTTTCATTTTCTCTCCAGGCATTGGTTAATTTTATTATTAGTACATTAGTCTTTTATACCCCCATCTTTACTGCATCACTGCAGCAACATGTGCTGATCATGTGACCACCCTCCACCATTTCCACTGTGCCCTCTATATAAGCACAGCACAATCCTCACTTTCGAGAACTGGCACATACAAACCCAAAAACACCAGCAAATCAGTGGGGATGAAGAGTGAAAAGTGGGTAAGTGGATGTAAGTACTTCTTGTAAATACATTTTCAGGGTCAGGAAATGTTAACTTCCAAAATAGTATTTCCTCAGCTTCCCACAGCTAGAATCTCACATTAAAAAGATGGTGAGGCTAATAAAAGCTCAAAAACAAATAATCCAGTGGAAAGCAACCAAGTGAATGAACCTCCAAGAGCAGCACATAGCGATACAATGTATTAGGCCAAGTGTGGTCCAAGGACAAAAACAACATGGAAGCACCTTGCATAGGTTTATAGAATGAAGAAGTGCAGTCTGTTCAGGCAAAAGCATCCAGGTAAAGTGCCTTGGATTTAGAACAAGAAAGCCAAGTGAGATCTACTCAGGGGAAACCCTTTGGTATATATTTGGATTATGCCAAGTGCAATTCATCTGGACAAAAACATTCAGAGGAAGAACCCTGCATAAGAGATTTTGTGCAATACTGTATGTGTAATATGAAAAAAAAAATTAGCAAGTGCAGCCTGTCCAGGCAAGCACATCCAGGGGAATGGCCTTGGATTGATATCAAGATAACCAAGCAAGGTCCACTCAGGCAAAAACATCCTGAGAAAGCCCCTTGATATACACAGAATTATGTCAAGTGCAGTCTATTCCAGCACTGACAAATCTTGACCAAATAACTGGATACAGAACCTGGACAAATGAGAAACTGAAGAATAGGAAGGAAAGAATCCCTGGTAAATGGACCATTGGTAAAAGGTAAATTAATTATGCTGATACACAGATAATGAGGAAAGACATATGGGTTGGGTGAGCAAAGGAGCTCCACTGGGTAGGGAATCCCCAAAAGAAGGCAACAGAACAATCAAAACCAATCATGAAGGGGGAGGTTTGCATTGTCTGGATGAAACACATCCAATCAAGGTTGCTGGAGTAGAGATCTGGAGAGAGGTAAGGGCCTTTACTGCTTCAGTAAGGACCGAACTAGAGGAAACCATGAATGTCAGGCCAATACAGAACAACTAGTAATATATAACAAGGAATGGTCTGTATAAAAGAAAGAATGACATGACTCCTGACCAATGCAGATGTACCATGCAGATATGAAAGTAAGCATATGTCATGTAGAATTTGGTCATTCAAAGCCCCAAGGAAAACCCATTGAAAAGAAATGTAGGAAAAATCAGTGGTGAATTAGGATGTATTCAGAAAAGTATGCAGCCGAAACAGATTGACAATAGGTCTTTAATCTCCCATCTTTTGGGGAATAACAAACAGATGATAGTAAAATTCTGGATGAGCAGGCACTACATCTTCTACAGTACCCATGTGATGAAGATCAAGACTGACTCTGCTACACCTTAGAACTAGACATGATTCAGTGGAGAAGGAAAATAAACTGGAAAAAGGGACCAGAGAGAATGGGACCAGAAGTTAATGCATACATCCTCAAACAGAACCTAACACTCACAGATCTGTCATGAAGGATGTCTAGATGGTGGAAAAAAGAGTTGTAACCATCATATATACGTTCAACCTTTATATATCTCAATCAGCTGGAGAATGAAATGGGTATTCATGTTATTCCACGTGAAGAAAACTAGTTAAGTCACTAAATATAGTGCCCATGGATTTCTTGGATCAAAATAATGAAATAATAAGAGAAGCTTGCAGGAAATAGCATTACAGTTTTGATATTACAGCCAGACAACAAAGTCATTTATAATGGAAACTAACCTGCAGAATTATTAATAAGATGCATGGCTTAAAGACCTAGCATGGATAAAACATGGTAGATTGGACTATAGTGGGATTCCAAAATTGTTTTAAGTATAAAGTACTCAACCCCTGCATATGAATCTAAAATGGTCCTGGCCCAAAGTTTTTGATTATTTTATCACAAACAAGATATATAAATCTTCATAGAACTTACAATGCCTCCTCTCAAGAAAAAATTATATTCTTCCAAGTTAAGTTTTCCTGAAGCTTCTAATAGCTTAGCACACATGTGAAAAGCAAAAAGCAACTTATGTCTTTCAAATAAGGCTTGACAAGTAAACCTGTAACAAGTGATATTTAAAGAAATGTAAAGCATTTGGTTTATTTATGAAAAGTTCTTAGAAATTAAAATATAAATATCTAATAGAAAACATATTTAAAAACTTACAACATCATCATATATAATTTTTGTTATAAAACACCTACTGTGTAAAAAATTAGATAGGATGGTCCCTAAAAAAATATTAATCCTAACAAATTGTTAGAAAAAAAGATAAAATAAACTAAAACTCCTGAACAAACCAGGCTACAAACAGAGATCAGAGCCAAAACCAACATTATAAAGAATACAGTGCATATAATATACATTTCTTATATTCTTATTTATACTGATTAGAATCCACTATTTCTTCAGTTATGTACCCTCAAATGGTTCAGACAGCTAAGAAGAATTAGGTTACTCTGAAATCCATATACCAAGCTAACAACAGAAAATAATATTTAGCAAAAAAATATATCATAATACAAAATTAAAAATAGTTAAAATATGTATGTTTAACATCATAACCATATTCTTAATAAAAGCAGCATAAGAGAAAGAACAGAACATAGTTGAATAATTTTAATCAAAAAATAGCTTTAGAAATATTTAAGGAGTTAGATTTTCTTTAAATTCTATTTCCAAAGACCTGAGAGAAAGACAGTGACTCATAGAGTTACTTTTTCACAACCAATCTTTGCACCATTAATATTTAAACATTTAAAATTTCTTATAGGACAAACCTGTGCCTGAAGGGATCTCATGACTCCACCTTAGAACTAAAACAGCATTTTACAAACTGTCATCAAATTATTCAAAAAGAATTTTTATAAGTTTAAAAACATTAAAAAAAACTAAAAAAATTCAGGTTACTGCTACAAAAGTTAACATTTTCCTTATCTGAAAATATATTTCTGATATGTACCCAAATCTTCACAAAAAAAATAGTTTAATGCCTCCCATATCTACCTATTAGACAAACCTCTCATCAACCTTCAGCTAACTCCTACCTAAAAATCACATGTTTAACGTAAATTGTACAATAGCCCTCCACCAATAGGAGGGTAACACATCCTCTTTGTGCAGTAACTCCCCTTAGGCACTTGTGTTCCAAATAACTTTATTCTTAGATAAGGCAAGAAGAAAGTGCACACAGGATAACAAGAATCTCACACTGAGACAGTGAAGAGGATAGTATGAACTTTAAACCTACATCAGCTCTCTTCTGAAAGTGCCTGAGGGAAAGCCTATAGAGTGTTGCACCTGATGGAAAGGGTTCCACAGAGGCATATACAAGGTACTGCACTTGATCATGTTCAGGGTATAGTCTTCACTTGGATGAACATGAGGGGAAAGGTAAACATACTTCAGGTGTTGCATGACCAGCCATGCACTCATACACAAATGGTCACCAAGCCAGAAGTATGGTTAGAGCACAATCATACTCTACTGTGTGAGTCTCACCTCCACACAACTATACAGATAAGAGACGAAAGTGACAAATCTGTCTTGCCGCACGAAGAGGACATCCTAACTGTTTGTGGATTGACTAGCTTCACAATACTGCCCTAATTAATACCATATTGTGCCATACATAATCAGTGAGGAACTCTCCATGATCCAAGATCCCAGTGGCTAGGAACTGATAAGTGGTAAGTAGCAAAAGTCTTTCATACTCCACTTTAAGAAGGGGAGTGGAGAATCTACGCTGGAGATACATGGAGAAGAGCTCAGATTCCCATCAGACACTTCCTGGTAATGTATTTTACTGGAGACAGTGCAATGGATGATCACAAAAATCTATTTTGAAAAGTTGGAAAGCATGAGCAAAATAAATGAGCAATAACTTCTTTGGCATCTGCTTTCTCAGCTGACAATAACCACATATTACAAAGATTAATAATCCATGGTTGAACAACCATATTTGAAAGACTGAAACTTTGGCCACTGTAGGATGGCCTAGAGGAAGGGAGTGGCATATGGACCAATGTTGAAAAATGTTTCACTTCCACTGATACACATGCATAGTCAAAGGATGACAAAAATGCAATATGAAGAAAGCTACATGACAAAAGAGCCTGGTCCTGTTAGTAATTGAACAAACAAATCCCATATGTGAAGATGAAAGGAAAATACCCCATGGGTAAAAGAGATGTGTAAGGTTGAAGCAGGAGAAAGAAATATGGGGAAAGAGGAAAGAGAGCCTAGATGTCAAATAACAAGGCAGAGGAAACCAGGGTTGTGCAGGCCAAAGATGTGCCACCAAAAGGATCTAACAAGGAACATCTCACATTAAGGCAAGTACAAAAGTAAAGACACAAAGGAAATGATCGGCATATAGACAAAAAATGAGATTCCTGGCTGAGAATATCAACCATCAGGGCCAAAGAATGAGAAACTGGAGATTACAAGAGTGGAAGTTTGTGCATGACTAAAGGTTTGAGTGTGGTTCTAGTGAAACCAGAGTCCCCAGAAGCAAAAGAATCTAACATGCAGAGTGTAAATGAAAAAGGAATCTTGGTAACAAGACATTCCACAGTTCACAGATGACAAGATAAAAGCTGAGAGATGAAAAATATGAGGTGATGAGAAAATTTTAATGCTTGACTAGTCAGCCCAGCCAAGCAGCCCCCTGCAGAAGAAGTGAGGTATGAGAGGAGTCAAGAGGGAAGGACAAGCCTATCATTTATGTAATAATGGAACTTTAGCCCCAATCCGTATGGTAAGCAAGGAAACCCATGACTGGATTGAAAATGTAAGGAGTAGACACAATGTCAAGAGAAAGGGCATGAAACAGAAAAATGTTTGGATAGGGTAATCAGAATATGTAAAAACGTTTCTAACATGCTGGGTTTGGTCATTCACAGAATGGGAGAAAAGGGCCACCAGAGAGAAAAGAAAACATCCATTCAGAAATGTGAGGCAATAAATGGATGCCAATCCCCAGTCTTTTTAAGGACCACAATGAGATAAGAGTAATATTCTGAAATAGGAATAAATACCCTCTAGATGGCATTCTTGGCCAAGAGATCATAGATATTTTCCCCAAAGCACTATAGATAAGCAGGGTTGGAGGAAAGAGGAAAGGAAACTAGAAAAGAAAAGTGGAGAAAAGTGACTCAGAACATAAAGAATTCATCTTTTAGCTAACTGTAAATAGAGAACAAAGGCTGGTGAAGTGAGACTGATGTGCACCCAATAAGTTAAACCAGACAGGATAGTCACTGACGATAGAGCAATGACCCTAACATCATAAAGTGAAAAAAAATGGAAAGAAGGATAATGAGAAGTAGAAGTGGAAAGGAAAGATGTAGACTGAACAGATCTACAAACAAGAACAGAATGGTAAGGTTGAGAAAAACAAAAATCAAAGAAGACCATGAGAACAATGCCAGATCACCTTGGCCTGTGGCTTCAGAGGTTCAGGAACACCACAAAAGATGTCTGGCAAAGAAAAAAAAAAGAGACCAATGAAAATCATGGAAGTAAGAGTGAGGCAGACCAACATTAGCTAAGAAAGTATTCTAACCCAATTAGTCCAACTAGCAGAAAGTCTAAAAGTGGTAAAAAAAGTGTACAAACCTCTGCAGAAAACCATCCAGAAGCACGATGAAGTGCCTCAGAAATATGATGAAGGAACAAGAGGTAATGTAGGAAGGATGTATGAAAGAGACAAAGGCATGAAAAATAGGCACTATTAAGTGATGTAGAAACTAAGTGGTCCACCCCCAAGCAGTTAAAAAAATATTTGAAAGATTGTGAATCAAGAAACTGAAATTAAGAATAACTAAGCCCACAAAACAAGGAATGTGAGTACTGGTTGACAGTTGTTCAAGAAACAAGTCTGCATGGACTCTAATAACAGGAAAAAAAGGAAATATAAATTAATCGTAAGTATGGTTTTTATGTAGTGAAGAATTGGAAATATTAAAAGACACTGGAGAAAAAGACATAACTGCAAAATCATGTTAAAAAACAGATTAGAAGAATGTTGATTTTTCTCTACAGATAAAGTAGTACAGAGAGCAAAACCTGGTGGGGGAAACAGCTGGTCAAAATCATTGTTATTTAGTTCATTTTCAAATTGAAGAGAAATAACATCATCCAAATGGGTGGAAGAAGGAGATCCTGTATGCAGAAAAATTGTTCAACTCACTGAACAATGTACATACATAACATCCTCCACAGAAAACAAACTCTAGTAACAATAGTAGACACAGTTCCCATGTTAGTAACAATGTCACCATCACAGAATGAAGGAGATTTAACACATAAGCAGAAAAAAATCAGTTCTTTTTGTAAAGAAAGAAAGAGTTAAGCTTGAGTGAAATTTAATTTCCATAAATTTTTACAAATCTCATACATTTAATTACTGTATTAAAAACATGTCCATTTGAGACAATGCTGAGGAAAGGAATGAAGTTATTTCAAGTGTAAGTGCTTAATGGGAGTTACTGTACAAAGAGGTTGTGTTGCCCTTATATCAATGGAGTTCTATTGTTTTATGAATATCAGAATGTACTAGTCCAGTTAACATTAAACATGTGATTTTTCAGTGGGAGCCCAAGGCAAGTGACATGCAAGTTTCATAGGTGGGTGCAGAGGTGAGGTATTGTCTCGAAAGTAAAGAACTAACACTGGTCAATGTTAAATTTTTAATAAGTATCACAATGGAAAAAAATCAAGACTTAGTTTTACATTCATTAATAAATGGTTTGCTTTCAGGTTTAATCCAATAGAACATTGAAGAAAAAACAAAACAGAATATTGAGAATACAGACTGAAGTACAAATGGTTGCATCATAAAAATAAAATTGTTGATAATTCTGCCAACGTTTTACTTATACATCACATTACTAGAAAATATATATGTAAATAACTTTTATACTTACAGTCATATCCTTTGTAATTCTCGCTTAAGTTCAACTTTATGATAATTACTTGAAAAAAGATTTCTCAAAGTATATTTAATTTTAGAAATATTGTAGATGATTTTAATTTGTGCAGTTGATTAAAATGTGTTAAATAAATTGTGTGAACAAAAGAAAATTGACATTTTTAAACTACTGATTCTTTATGATTACACATTTTGTAACTGAGATGATAAAATATCATTAAAAACACACAGTATAGTTACACAAACAAACTAATAAAGAAAGATTAGTTTTGACTGTATTAATACATTATCTACAGATAAATAGCATTTTAAACAAAGCATATAGCAAAAACAAATTGAGCTACCTGTTATGTCCAATGAAGAGAAATGAATCCCTAATTTTAGCATTGTAAATCCATAAACTAACTGTTGTCACAGCAGTGGACTTAAACAAAGGCACAACCCCCTTTCTGTGTGTATGTATATAGATACATATTTAAAATAGTGAGGCTTTTTTATGTAAAATTATATCTGAGATATTAAACCTTAATCCTTCCATTTACATCTTCTATGAACATGTGAGAAATTTCTAGTTAATTTTTCAAACATTTAATTTTTTTTGTTGATTTTGATAAATAGTAGATACAAGAAATTTTAGAAGTGAAGTCTAGAGAACTGATATTAAATCATACATTAATTTTCTAGTCATACAGTTCTAAATCCCAAACTGAGGTGCCTATTTTTCAGTCAAAAATATTACCAGTGTTTGTGTAACTGATGAAAATTAAAAACAAAAAACGTTTCACACATCATTAGTCTAATAATCAGCCAATATTGAATTCGAGACTATGATGGCCTTAAAAGGAATAATCTTAATGAGTTCTAGCACCTTACAGGTTGTTGGTTTTAAAAATAAAGTACAAAAGCACAGTTTCAAATAGACTACAATAACTTAAATATTACATTTTAAGTGCAAATAATTTAGAAAATTTAATATTTTGACTAACCATTTTGACATTTAATTTATTAACCAAATGTGCATGGGTGGGAGTCTGAGTGTAATGTCAGAACTGTTTACAAAATTATATTCAAAACTTAATTATACTATATTACTGTCAATGCATATTAATACATTTTGCGAAAAAAAAACTTAATAAATTGTATTTTAATGTAACAGAAAATTTAAGTTCTTAATTTCAAAAAGAAACATTTAAATAAATTTGCAATCCTCACTTCTTTGTATCACATGACAATTTTTTGCTTTGACTCTCCCATTTTATAAATTCATTCCACACCCAATTTTAATATAAGTTATGCATTTATAATATATCTATAATAAAAGTTACTGATAATATATATATACACACACACACACAAAATAAACTAATTTTCTTGTTTTGTGTGTTATGCCTTTTTTCTTTTAAAAAAATATCAATACCAATACTTCTCTCTGACATTTGCTGTTAGATTGCTTACAATAAACAGAAAGAGAAGATTTCAATTTACTACTACCTTTATCACAAAAAAATTGATTAAGTTTCACTGGGGGCCAAAAGGCTCAAGAATTCCACTTACCCTACATTTCAACATGGTTCTACTGTGTTGCAGCATGCAAACAATCATATGACAACCCTTCAGTAATAGGAATTGATATATCCTCTTGTTGTGGCTGACTCTCTCTGTACTGTATAATTCCATCTTTACTTTAACATTAAGCATCAAAAGGGCAGGAAGTGAAAGGAGGTAAGCATCTATTGTATATATATTTCTAGAGTAGGAAAATTATAACTTCTGATTCCATACCTTACCTCACATTGATATAGTGGAGGGACCAGTTCAATTATGCCTAGATGAGTACTTTTCAAAAAGCGTCTAAAATCACTCATGGAGTGTGATATTTTTCAGCAGAGGAACACACCCATGAAAGACCACACTACATCTAAATTGGTATGGATATACATACTGCCAATTCAGACAGCAATAATTCACATCTAAACTATGATTGGATGCACCCAATGGTGTACAATGGCTAGGGTAAATCAAACCATAATCAATGGATCAATTTTAGTCCAAAACCTAGCAGCATCAGGTATGTACTGTCTGATCTGCAGGATGGTTCCTACCATTTCACCTCAAGGATGTTGAATGGAAAACGGGTTCTATTCTGCCAAATTAGACCTGGCATGTGTGCAAACCCACAACTAATACCAGCCACCCAACATCTAGACAATGGTATGAATAAGAAGTGTAGTTTGGTGGTTCACTCAAATCCATAACCTGTAAAAATTGGGAATTTATCATCTAGTCCATAGTAGGACAAGGGCTCCCTACCATTATATGGGTGAGGAAGTATGTTGGCTGATTCAGCTCTAATACAACACCAAATCACTTGGAAACCAGGCAGTAATGGAGTGAGAGTCCCAACTGGAGGGCTTAACTGCATTTTTGTAATTATCTCCAGTCCAAAACTAGATATCATGAGGTACTTGTCTTCCAGTTTGTAGAAGGAGGAAAATTCACATCATCTACACTGACAGAACATCACCACCATATTCTCAACTGAATGGGATTCAGCACGTTCATCAGCCCAGTAGCTAGGAGCTGGTAAGTGGCAAGAACTCTCTTACACCACTTGAAGAAGGGGAGAATAACGTGGAGTCTGGAAGGAAGGCAACTCAGGAAACAATGCAATGAGTGACCACAAAACCCTATTTTAAAAAGCACACCAGTCCTGATTTATTCAATCAGGATCATAGAAATAGGCAGCTATTATATTGCTGCTTTACTCACGATAGTTCATGAGTAAGTATGGTCTGGAACAAACATATTTATGATGCAATATACCAAAAGGCAAACTTACTAGCAGTCTTGCAGAGCACCCCATCTCAGCAATTAGGATTATACACCTGAAAGATTGTACAAAGTGAATTTAGTTGTTGAGCCAGATCCTTTCCAAAATTATATCTTGGGAACCAATTTCCAACAAAAACGTATACCTAGACAGGCACCACTCACCAGTGGGATCCAATATAAAAAAGCTCATGCTCTGTAACGATAATAACAAACAAACACACTTATCTACTCACAGTTGAATTGATGCATGGAGCATGACCACAAGTGGTACATGATATTTAGATGAGGAGAAAATGGCCACCTGATGTAGGTAATGAGAGATGAAGTTGTTTAATGTAGTCAACCTACTAACCTGGGTTATTTCTTCCAAAAAACAATGGAAACGAGCAGTCAGAGAAAAGGTAGGATACTGAATCTTATGAGAAGACAACCAGATAACACACTGGGAATTGAGAAACAAGGAAGAATAGACTGATATGATAAGTTGGCAAATCCAACATGGAAGGGTGGTAGGTGAAATATCTCTTTGAGAAGGAAGGTTCTAATGGATAAATAAACAAGAATAGCAGCCATGAAAGAAAGCCATGCAGATAATATAATCCTTAAGAGCACACACATGACACAGAGTCTATCCAGATCAGAATGTGAATACAATGGGAAACAGAAGGGAAGGAAATTGATGTAAAAGAGATGTTGCCTTCCTGAGTCACCACATTTTGAGAAAATAATTGCAGTCCAGAAATGGGAGTACATAGGTACTGTGATAAAGGTCATGTGATATGTCCAGGGCAAAACAACTGACCTTCAACTAAAAAAGAAAAAAATATTAAAAATAAACTGTGAGAAGCAACTGAAATAGGGAACAGATAACCAATGGTTCAAAAGTGGGTTGAGTAAGGTCCTGCAGAACAACACTGAGGTTCCCATTAAGGAGGATCAAAGGATAAAGAGGAAAATGGATTTAGAAGTAAATGAATGAAGGGAGATAAATAGGCAAACATTGTATGAAAACACGAAAAACTGAAAGTGTTGGACAAGTTTGCTTGATATCCAGCAATGGTGGATATGAAAGAACCACCATTGAAAAGCCAGTTAAATCACTTGGAGACATGTGGAACATTAAGACAAGAAGGTGAATTACCATGATGCATAGACCACCCAAGAAAAAAATGAGAAAAATTAATACATCTGAAAATTGCTATGCCAAATCAAGAAGTGAATATTAGGTTCCACGGTATAAAGGACGTTGGCTGCTACAGGAAATTGTGTCATATTTCTTTTGGTGGAGAGTTGTTGCATGATCATTTGAAGATAACAATACAGCTGAACCATGCTCAAATATAGGGTATGTGGGATTTTCAAATCTAGTGGTAAGCAAAAGAATTTGCACATACAGAGGGTAGTATTGAATAAGAAAAGCTAGTATGTGAGAGGAGATAAGGCACTGTATCAGAAATCATTTTGTACACAGAGCAGTCAGAGTCTGATTGTGATTCAATAAAGTAAATTCAAAGAAAAATATTTAGTAGAAGTACTTTATCAAAAAAATTCTGATTTTTTTGTAAATAACATACTTATAATATTTATTGGCAATGTAACAAATTTCATGAAGATACCCTTTGTAAATTCAGAACTACAGTATACATTGTATTTCAAATAAGGGCTTAATCCAAAGAACTGACCCCATAAAAATAAGGTCATACATCATTTCAAAACAAATTAGATTTACATACTAATTTATTTCTCTTATCTTACTTGTAGACAGCATATGTGTGGTAGTCATTTAGTTTCTCAATTCTATCTTCCAAATGTGAAGAACGTTGGGACTTTTCAACAGAAAATATGAATAAGTCAATATAGGAATCTAAAGAAAATTGATACATAGGATCTATCTGCCCCATGTCATTCATTACAAAGAATAAAATGGAAGCTCTCTTGGAACAAGACTGGTAGACCTAGAATAATAAAAAACTAATATTTTTATGTAGAAGAAACAAAGATTCATAATAAAAGCATTATCAAGAATTTTTTTTTATAAATGGTAGAAATTAATGTTTTCTTCAATTTAAAATTTATTTCCAAAAATACTCACCTCGTCTCACACTACAGCTATTACTTGACTGCAAGGATTTCTTCACCTTTTCCCATCTAAATATTGGTCTAATTCTTCTTGCTTGTTTCAGTCTTCTATTCCCCACTTAATTGCTCTTAATGATATGTGTCTTGTTACACTTTTCACATACGTCAATGTGCCCTCTATCCTGGTTGTGTATATAAACACCTCATCCAGATAAAATTGTCACTTTTTTTAAACTGACTCAATCCACATACTCTAATACCACCTCTTAATGGAGAGGAAGAGTATAAAAGAAGGTCAGTATTATTGCAAATAGGATTTTGATTTAAAAAAATGTGAACTTCTAAAATATATTTACTTCCATTCAAACTACAGCTACAATCCCACATTGATAAGGTAGAGGGTCTAATGAGGGCATAATTTGTATAAAATGTTTCTGCATAGATTGTGGGTGTGCCAGTAGAAGAAGTACATGGGGGAACAGCACTACATTCAGAACAAGTATGCTCTTCACCTAGAACCTAAATTATGCTCTGTGATTGGACTATGGCATGACCAGCCATCACTACTAGCCAGGTTCCTAAAGCCCAAGCTGGTAACTAAGGCATTTGGACCAAAATATCTATATGTATGAATGGATCATACCCTGTAGCAATAGAGTGATGCATACCAAGTCACTGGAATCACAATGAGAAGAGAAGCAACACAAAAGTGGACAAACCCTTTCCTTAACCCAAAGAAGTACAAAGACAACACCCCAAAACTGAAATGAGAAAATCATGTATGCCATACCCAATCTGAAGAAACAGAACTTATGTGGTCTAGAATTATGAGCACTTATACTCATTTCTCAACCATGTAGGTAAGGTAAATTCCACTTGTCCCCACAGTTATGGGAAACATGTGGAACAAACTGTGCTCAAGCAAGGACCCAGAAGGGAATCAAGTTACATTCAAAATTTTGAAGAGACAGTGGATCCTCCTCCACAAACAATGTAGTGAACCAATATTGTTAAAAAAAATAAAGTCTGTGCACAAACCAACTATCACGAGTAGTGTCTTGTTTAGGCTGATGCTTCTTTTACCAACATCTGGGGGAAGGAGCATCAAAAGTACTGGATAGAAGAGTCCCAGCTCTGCCATTTACTTCAAGAATGAAGAAAATTCTCAAACACAATGAAATAATAACCTCTTATCACCACTCCAGTGACTGGAAAATGAATGTGGTAAGGACTTCATAGTGCTGTTAGTAGAATATGAGAGGAGGAGAGTTAATGTGCAATGGAGGTTCTATACAAAAATGCTCTGGAAATATTGTAATAGGTGAACTAAGTTCCCTAAAGTTTTAAAAACAAACTGACCCTGATTTACTCAATCCTATAATCAATAGGTATAGGAAGGATTCCCTTGTGTTTTACTTATGATAGTCCATGAGTGGTGGTCCAGTAGAGTATAATAATACCATCTGGTCTGCCTCTCAGGGGTCTTATGGAATACCTGATTTCTACAGAGCCTGTTGTATCTAGATAAAGTATGTTGTGTTATTGGTTGCTAGTACAGAATCAATTTGATAAAAGCACACCAGCCTGTGACTCTGAAAAGTAAGGAAGATACTCACTCCTCACTATAATCTAGTGGATTTGCTTAAGACAGTTATAAAAGGTAGTCAGAGGGAGATACTACTAGATAGTGTAAAAAAAATGTGGAATAAAAGTATTGGGGGAGGTCCTTATATTAGCCCTCACTATGTCCTGTAGTAAGCAGTTCAACTAAGTCTCTAAATATATAGAAATATGATGAATCTGATTAGATGTGACTCACTGAGGTCTTCTTACCTGTGAAGAGAGATCAGACTGAGCAATATGTATCAATTTGCATACACACTTCAACAAATTAACCAGGAATGAATTCTGAGAAACTGAAGGATCCCAATGAATAAAAAGGCTTTGTATAGTACCTCTAAAGATGTTAGTTCAGGCAACATAACACGAAGGATCCCAATGAATGAAAAGGCTTTGTACAGCACCTCTAAATATGTTATTTCAGGCAACATAACACTTCAAGGCCCTTCAACATAACAATAGATCAGGATCTGACTGGTCATAGGGGTGAGAAGTAGCAACCAGGTGAATTGGTGAAAGGATGTATCCTCTTCCCCAGCTATCAGTGTCTTGGATAAGAATGACCTAAGTTTTAGGAGAACATAAGTAGAATGATAAAGTATCTTATGCACATGCAGTACAAACAAGTCCAACCAGCAATATCTGCAGGCTAGTAGCAACAAAAAAATTAAACTTTAAGGGAAAGGTGATACATGGTATATGAAGCTAATGGCTCAAATGGATGTCAAAAAAGAGCATGAAATAACACCTCAATATCAGAGTTAGGAAACTGAAATGGTCATTTGGGAAGAATAACCCAAAAAGACTTGAGGAGGCTGGATAGCACTGGGAACTCAAATAATTCTTGTCTCTTCAAATATCTAAAGACATATATTAAGGCCACCTAATGAAGGTGATTGTGAAATATGTTAAGCCCCTGTAAAAGGGATAGGCCAAAAAACGAGCTATGATTGGCACCTTCTGAACAAAAAAGACTCAACCTCCTTGCAATACACAACTGTTGATATGTGTGGCATTTACGTTGACAAAAGTCCATCTTTGGACTATGCAGTAACTGAGATAGATGCATGGCAAACTTTTAAGTTAAACCCAGACACCATGTGATGGGCTGCATAACCTACATGCATGAAGCTTGAGCTTTGGGATGGCGAGTTGTATGATGTCAGATTATGGCTGCCTCAACAGAGACAGCTAAAAGAGAAAGTGGAAAAAGTAAGCACTTCCTGAAGGTACTGCAACAAAAAGAGTTAAGGTGGCCAATTCAGAATTACCAACAGAACACAACAAGAGGTTGAACTAATCATAGATAGTACCCTGAGTAACATACAAATCAGTGGGAAGGCATAGATGTACAATCTTGTCCAGTCCTATCTAAATGTGTCTATTGCCAATGCTCAAGGGGGAGATATTAGAGATCTAAATGCCAGTAATTGATGTTTAAATAAGTGGCAATCACATTGTTCATTAGTATCTTGAACCAAGAGCAAATGTAACAAAAACTCATAATGCACCTTCCATTCTGTCGCAAAAAATCTGAGTGAATTGGGGAAATTGATCTACCATCAAATTCATTACTCCCAAAACATAGGATGATATGATGGGAATGAACCCAGAGAAGAAGACCCAAGGTGTGAAAACAAAGAAACCTACATTGTGTGTCCCCCCTTGATGGAAAATGTAAGACACACAGTGAAATTGTTGAAGTGAAACATGACAACTTTCTCCCTCATTAAGTCTAAACTTTGGGATATCACCCTTCAAATAGCAATAATTTCTGAAACACTGGTCTATATGGAAGCCTAGTTATCTGTCCATAGGCTTTGGAATTCTTGACCACTAAGATATGCACTGCATCCCTGAAGAGATAGATCATTTGATAAGGAGGTGGTGGTGGAGCATCTATTGTAGTATTGTTCCAATCTAACCACCACTTCAGATCGAATATGTTGATGCTGAATAAGGAGACTGGGGAATCCAGTAAATCACTAATCATGATTCACTGGTTGCTTAGAAACCACTTAAGGGATCTCGTGTAATTGTCTCAAAGGAATGAAGAATTTAAGTGATGCTTACATCTATCTGTGCAGTGGGAAGAGGAGGAACGATTAAGAGTAAGATTACCTGTTGCATAGCGTGGAGCCAGATTGAATTTGGCTGAGTTTGAACAAGATATGGGTTAAAAAAAGACACCCAAATGGATGATATATTGTGTTTAAATGAGAATAAATGTCTTGGCTATAATAATAAAGCCTGCTTTGGTCACTTCTGAAAGTAGTTGGTTGGTTGGTTTGGTGTTTTATGGCACAAAGCAACTAGGCTATCTGCACCAAATATCCAGTAAAAAGTTAAAATTAAAGAAAAATTAGTAAAATTCATAAAAGGAAATTAAGGTAAAACAAAAAAAAGTTAAAAAACATAAATAGAATTAAAATCAATTTTTCCATCTAGTCTACTGAAGTAAAAGAAAAACTACAGTAATACAAGTTGCAAAGGACATTCTGTAGCATAATTGCAATTATCATAACTCACCAGGAAGACTAACAGGTAAGTTCAAAAACCACCATTAGTCATCTTAAGTTGGCCTTTTCAGTCCTGGTTCCAAATTATTTGACGCTATGGTGTGAACTAATGTGAAGTGATTCCAGGGTCAGTAGAGAACTAAGCGAGTCAATATAAATAGTGCAATTTGAGTACTGCTCAGCTTCTATGTGATTCAAGGCAAGAGAAATGGCGTATAGTTCAGCAGCAAACACAGAAGCTGTAGAGGGGATTTTATGCACAACTACCAAGCCACAACAAACCATGGCACAGTCACCTGATTTCGAACCATCTGTATAAATAGCAATGGAAGGATGGTTCGAAAGATGTTAAGCAAATAGCAGATAGTATTTCTAATTGGAAGCATCTGTTTTTCTCAGATGACTTAAAGATAGGTCACATTTGAGGACTGTAAGAAGCTGTGGTGGGATGGGCTGACCAGTGGGAATTGCAATGTTATCCAAGGACAGATCTAATTCATCTGACTGCGCCTGGATACGAAGGCCAAAAGGACCAATGGCAGGTCGTCTGTTCTGAAAAAGTATGGCCCACTGAGAAAGGAAAACACAACCCCAGGAATGAAGTTTTTGAAGCATATAGTAAAGACAGCGGCAAACAGCAGAGGTGCAATGAAGGTTCATGAGACTCTTTGTATAAACTCTGAACTGGGGAAGTGCAAAAAGGCCCGATACAGAGCCAAATTCCTTAATGATGAATTGGGTCCAGCATCTTTAAGGCTGAGGACCTGGCAGAGCCATAGGCCAGTGACCCATAGTCGAGTTTTAATTGAATAAGAGCACAATATATCTTTAGGATAGAATGTCAATACACTCCTCAAGTGGTGGAAGGAAGACACAGAGGATTTTCAGTGCTCTTGTACATTTGACCAGCAGCTGCTTGATGTACGGTATAAAGGTTAGCTTACAGTCAAAGAAAAGCCCCAAAAACTTTGTCTTAGGGACTGCAGGGAGCACAACTTAACTGATATAGAGTTCAGAATCCGGGTGAATACCTGGTTGGCAGCAAAAGTGCATGCAAACGAATTTAGAGAGAGAGAAGTTAAAGCCTTTTTTCTGTGATCCACTTCAATAAATGATTAAAGGCAGTCTATAGTTGCTGCTCAATATACCTCATGCTTGATGACTAACATGAGATGTGAAAGTTGTTGACATAGAGTCCGTTTCCAACAGCAAGAGCAAGTTGTTCAGTGTTACCATTAATCTTTATACTGAAAAGTGTGACACTTAAAACACAGCCATGAGGGACTCGAAGTTCTTGTAGAAAAGAATGAGAAGGTGTCAAACCCACACAAACTTGGAATTGCCTGTCCATTAAAATTTTTAAATAAAATTGGACAAATGTGAAAAATTGGACCTCCATATATGTGGAGGTCTCACAAAATGCTATACTTCCATGTTGTATCATAAGCCTTCTCAATGTCAAAGAATATTGATACAAGATGTTGTTGTTTGAGAAAGGCTTTTCTGATTGACGTTTCAAGTCGAATCAGGTGGTCCATGGTGAAGTGCTGTCATTGAATCCCGCATAGGGTGGGTGAGAGGAGATTTTTTTATTCTAGGAACCAAAGAACACAAGCATTAACTATCCTCTCTAAGTTCTTACAGAGACAGCTCGTAAAAAGCAATTAGACGGTAGTCAGAAGGAATCTTGGGATCCTTCCTAGGCTTACAGAAAGGTAGGACAATAGCCTGGCACCAGGCATCAGGAAGAACATTCTCCTGCCAGATCTGGTTAAAAACAATCAGAAAAATAGCAAGAGAAGCAGGAAATAAGTGGTGCAGCATTTCATTGTGTACATCATCAGGTCCAACTGATGTACTGCCAGACCAATGAAGGGCCACTTTGAGTTCCACCAGTGTGAAGGGACAATTATAGCAAAAGAGACAAATCAACTTGAAAGGAAAGAGGTGACTCTGCCCAAGTCTTGATGGCTAAGAAGGTGGAGGAAAAAGCAGAAGTGCTAGATATCTGGCAAAAGCTTTCACTTAAGAGTATTGGTGATGCTCCGAATTTCAGCTACTTACTGGCCATCAGAGAGCAAGATCAAGAGGGGGACAGAATTATATTGCCCCTGATTTTTTTAATTTTGTCCCATATGACTTTGGAAATGGTGATAAAAGATATGCTGGTTGTGAACTTAATCCAAGGTTCCTTCTGGCTTTGACGTCTTACCCACTGAGCATATGCATGGACCTGCTGGAAAGTGATGCAGTGCGACATTGTGGGATACTTACGAAAAGTATCCCAGGCCTGTTTTTGAGCCTTCTGTGCCATTTGGCAGGCAGGATTCCACCACAAATGAGGATATCGTGGAAAATGTGTTGATGTTTTAGGAATACTTTGAGCAGCTGCCTGTATAATACAGTCAGTTACTGCTGCTGCACAGTTGTCTACTGATGACTTACAGACGATGGCAGGATCAAGTTTTGCAAGAGCAGTGAAAGAGAGCCAGTTTGCTTGATCCAGCTTCTACTGGGGCATGCGGATCGGGTGGCACTGACCACGGGTAGTTTCTTTCAAAATTATAGGAAAATGATCACTGCCTCATGGATTATTGTCAACCATCAATGAAAAGTGGGAGAATAGTGAAGGGGAACAAACTGAGAGATCAATAGCACTAAAGGACAGACTAGGTTCACGAAAATACATATCAGAGTCACTATTGAAAAGTGAAAAGTGATCAGAGAGCATAAGCACTAGAGCAATCACTCCCATCAATACGAGCACTTCCCCAGATGGAATGATGTCCATTAAAGTCCCCAAGGATAAAAAAGAGACAGTAACTGTTCAATGAAAGCATCAAGGTCTGACTGATAATAGATCTCTCCAGGCGACAGGTAGAGAGAACAAACTGTGATGGTACGACCTAAGGAAACACTGATGGCTACAGCCTACAAGGTTGTGTCGAGTGGCAAAGACAGGGTGGGCATATGCTGATCAACCAACAGTGCCACCCCTCCATGCACTCGTCCATCACACAGCCTGTCATTTCTGTACAAAGAAAACTGCTGAAAGGTGACTGTATTGGCAGGTTTCAGAAATGTTTCATGTAAGGAAAGACATACAGGATGGTAGGAAGCTATCAGTGTTTTGATGTCATCCAGATTAGAACGTAAACCTCGACAGTTCCATTGTATCAAGGTGGCCAATTTTTCTTACATGTAGGCGAATGGTGTGGAGAACCCTTCTGTTTACAACCATGTATTTTTTCTTTACTGTCTTTATTTGAGGGAGGTCTATTGTCCTCCATGGATCTTGCCCTGAATCAATGGGGCAGGTCTTTGCTGTTGGAAGAGGATTATAGTAACTGAGGATGTGAACGAATGATCATTTTGCATCTTGGGGTTGGTGAAGAAGATGTATCTGAGGAAATGCCCGTACATGGAACTAAAGGAAATGGATCTTGAGATTTGCTAGGATGTATGTTAGGGACAGAAATGGGTGTTGAAGTTGATTCATCAACTTTGTTAATCACGGAGGTCAAAAGACTTTTTATTTGTTTTGAGAATGATTATTTTGGAGGCACAGAGAGACCCATCTGCACTCTTACTGTAGTAGTGGAATGAAGTGCAACAGCATGCATCTGAGATGAAATGGTGGACAGCAACTTTTGAGTCTCAGAGTAAGTAATGTTTTGAATCATTTTCAAATGCTGCACCTCTTTTCCTTCCAACCAGTTAGGTCAAGAACGAAAGTAGGATGGGTGAGAGCCATTACAATTAATGCATGAGGGTCCGTTCACACTCATAGGCATTGTGGTCCTTGCCACTACAAAGAGCGCATGCCAAGGAATCACGACATGACGCCTTTGAGTGACAGAACCGTTGACACTGGAAAAATCTGAGATGGTTTGAAATGTATGGTTGTACCCTGCAATTAAGATAACCTGCCTTGATGGTGGCAGGTGGACGTGGTGATGTAAATGTCAAAATGAGGACACTGGTCAGCATCATAATTCCATCTTTGCAAGTTTTCATTTGGAGGATCCATAATAAAAAAAGGAATATTGCAGTGCCCACTGACCCCACCCACCATGGAGCCCTACGATGGAACACACCACAATGCCAAATAAGCACACTGCAGCAACACCAGGATTTTGTGAGCACTATACCCAAACATCAGCATCAGATGCAACATCCACAACACCTGTTGAGAACATCCAACACTGATACTTGGTTAAACTAGTCCATGTAGACCAGCCAATTGACCCTAGGGGGGCTGGCTACTCCAAGGCTCTCATTTATAGGAATTCAAGGTCATAGTTTTGTGTTAGGGCTGGATCTCTCAACCACCAGGAACCTCTCCTCCCTTTCACAAGTCACCATGCATGGCAAACACGTGTGTGGATGTTTAGATCCCAGAGGAGGTAAACTGAAAGAACAGAACCTTCCCTGGGAGGTCTCTTCACCACATAATTCTGAAAGTAGAACAATGAAAGTAGATGAGATGGTGCTAACTGCAACCAGTTGTGCAATGGTGTGTGCACAAGTTTAGGGAATGGAAGTGATGACAAAAAACTCTCATATGATTTGGCAGAACTCGTATGGTACCAATTCTAGTCCAAAAGGCAAAGCCCTAAACAGCAGCACCTTACTCTTGTGTACAAAATACAGATAGTGGAGGGATAACTCTACTATGATAATGTGCAAATAAGCATCAGTGACATCAAACTTAGTCATCTACAGTCCTGCAAAAAACGCCAATGCACAATGAGGAATAATTCCTTTGATAATCTAGGAATTCATTTAGACAAGAAAGATCTAGATTGGATGACAATCTCCCATCTTCTTGCAAACATTACACAGGAATAAAATCCTGGAATAACTGGGATGACTCTCTCCACTACTTCCTTGACCAACACATTTCTGATTGCTCTGAAATAAGGTTCCAAAATCCAAGAATTTGTGGAAAAAAGAAACAGTAAAGGTTGGGTGGATAATAGTGATGATGTGACTGATCCTGATACAAGCACCCACAGATCCACTGTGAAGGTATTCCACACATTCAGAAATTCTCAGTGCTGTTTGTTTGGTTGGTTGTTTTTTTATTTTATTCAAAGCTATGAGGGCTATGATTGCAAACTGTTCCTAATTTAGCAATGTAGGACTAGAGGGAAGAAAGTTAGTCATTGCTACCTACTGTTAACTCTTGGGTTACTCTTTTACCAATGAATAATGGAAATGAGCGTCACTTATAATGCCCCCATGGCTGAAAGGGTTAGCATGTTTGGTGTAATGGGGATTGAAACCCAAGACCTTGGCCATGCTGGGCTTCTTGAAGTTGAACTCTCACAGACCTCCAGAGACATACAGTAGTAACTGCTGCCTCTGGGATCATTACAGACAAGCTGATTAACGTCATCGATGTGTATAGAATCTATTCTGGGTTCCAATGGGCCAAGGGACTGATGAGTTTGGACACTCAAATAGGGACACAACAATGACCTACTGTAGGAGATGAGTAAGCCAATTATGAGAGAGGTGAATGTAGATGGGCAACATAAATTCTTGGTTCCAAAAATTCTGGACTGCTCACAAAAACCAATGCTGGAAATTTATGCAGTGTGTTGGCTTGCCAAACAAACATAATTGATTTTTTTCTTTCTTTGTGAAAATCAAATAGGTTACACAAAGAACACACAAAATATCTCCAATGGTCATAGTACAGAGAAACCTGTTAGCGAAAGCACTGTCAAGAAAAAGTGATAATATTATCTGAGCGAGGTGCTAAAATACAGTACCAGGAGAGAGGACACATTGATGTAATTGAAGAGTGTCATGAGATAGATATCATAAAGGACAATTAAGTGGAGAATAGAAGAATGAAGCAAGCAAAAAAAAATTAAGACCAATGCTTAGATGGGCAAAGGTAAAAGAAGTCTTGCAGTCAAGTAATAGCACTAGTGTGAGATCAGGTATGTTGTGGAATATATGTACTTAGAAACTGCATAAGGTGCACAATTTTTGAAAATAATTATATATTGTAACACAACTCAGCATTTAATTACTGGGCACACAACTACAGATTACATAATAGATGAAAAAGCCATGGATAAAGTAAGAACACTTCAAATATATTTTCATATACCTCATTCATCAATTTCTAGTTCCCAAAATCTCATTAGAAGCATATTATTTTTAACATTATCTTACACTAATATTTAATATAAATTTGCAGAACATTATAATGCTATAAAGTTATTCACTTGAGTTAACATTTATGTTACATTAAAAAGAACATAATTATGCTATAAAAAATTATTAATCCTAAAGAAAAGCCTTTTCTACTTACTTCCCGAGCATTGTCAATCTTTGCTTCAGTTTTCATGCTAACTGTCAAATGTTCAGCTACTTGTTCAGCTGTGGCCTTAGAATTGTATAAAGCATTAACCAAAACCTCATCATCAAGAAGAGATCCCTTGGCTTCATTTAAAAGTCTGAAAAAGTAACTTTATTTAGGTAATAGGATTTCAAAAAATTGAACTTGTATGTAAAAGATGGAATGAAAATAAATAAAACACGAAGGAAAAAAATGTTGCTCACACACATAGAAACACACACTAGTAAGATGCATTGAAACATCATAAATAGAAGAATCTCTGTGGTTATCAATGACATATCGTCTCCTTCTGAACTAGTTTTTAGTTCTAAATTTCCAATGTTATAACCATAATGTAATTAAATCTATTTTTTTAAGTTCTTCTAACTGATTTTAACATTCTTTACAATTGGTGGTTTAGTCATTTACATTAGCCAAAATAACTTGATTTGCATTAAGCATAAATGAACACACAATGTTTACAAATATATTTTCCTGCTGTGTAACATTTGAACATCTTCTGATTTAAGGTGTGTCTCCAACTTTAATGAAAAAATGTCCATATAGCCAAAGGTTGGCTCCATGCCTTGTTTGTTTATGATACATCCCAAGTACTTATGAGGAGACAACATGCCAAAGCTACTATGCCACCAGTTTTATTGAGAATCTTGAATTAATAAAGTAAAAATCAGTGCTTTAGCACTAACATCACCAAGAAAAGTATCAGTCTTAGTAAGCATCCTTGAAAATTTAAAATAACACATGAATAAAATTTGAAAGTGTTTTTAATATTTATGCATTGTATCAAGAAAAAATCCCTGACTCATTTACGAGTCTAAAAAAAGTAACAATTTAGATTACAAAATAAAAAACATTACATTTGAAATGTAAAAGCTGGACTGACATGTTGCAAACAGACAGAAATTAAAATGATGAGTCTGTTTTAATAATTTTGCACAAACTTATGCAAGGAGTATCTGCATATAGCTATTCCTAGTTCTAACCTAACAGTCAAAGAATATAGCAGTTAGTCAACAAACAGTATCCACAACTAAATTTCGTACTAGCCTTTTTATTAATCAAATACTGTGAGTTAACCATCACTCTTATAGTACACCTTCAGTTTGAAATTATGAAGCAAGTTTCTGTGGCATCTGGTTTGTAAACTCTGAATCTCAGAATTCAAAGTCTACATATGCTAACCTCTAAGTCAGTCCTAGTCCCTACAATTATCAGAAAACTAAGGTGTTTGAGGTTATCTCTTAAGAAATATGTTACACAACTCAATTATACCACGAAACACACAAAAACATAAGTATGTAAACTTATCAAAAACAGAAAATATATAAGAAACATAAAATAGTGCTAGTTGAGGAACATTCCAAAAGAAATAAAGGCTAAATAATAACCCTAATATTTAATTTTGTTATTTCAGTTAAAAATTAGTTTAAGTTACTTAATTTATTTTACAAATTTTATTATTTAATAATGTTAAAATTGAGAATTCTTTACATACACACAAACTAAAACAAAATAACTGATTTTTTTTTACATACTAGAAAGTTGAGATAATGTACTAGTACAAAAATAAAACAGCATATATTGAGAGAAAACTACTGGTTTGTTTATAAATAAAATATGTTTTGAGTACTTGAGTATCTCATCTTCAAGTTCAACTAGCTTCTTCCTGCCAGCAGCAATTCCTGTAGTTAGCTTATCTTTATGATCTTCAAGGTCTGGCCTTTCTTTTCGTACAACAACACTTAGCAATTGAGCTTCTAGCCCTGTGATTTAAAATTCATAAAATTGCAGTAAGTAGTGATTTTCATGCCTGACGTGTGTGTGGTATATAAAGACACCATACACTTTCTACCTTCTTATTTCAGTACAATATGTTTCTGGACTTAATCAGTTGTACTGTGTATGTGCAGCTTTCAAATATAATGTTAAAGAAAACCACCAAGTAAGTTTTGTTATAGTTGTCTTTGTTTCTTTATTATTCTCTGGACATATCACCTGTTCCACTGAGGAAAGTATGGCTGTAATGTTACATGTTGTACAAGAAGCTTTATTCTCTGATGATATCTTGAAACTAGAATCTCTTTTATGTTTCATTGCAAATGCTCAGTTATGTGAGTAATGCTAACAAATATGGATAAATTTGATGTTACCTATTATGCATAGTAAGTTGGATCTAAAATGTCTTGTGGAATTTCCCATTCAATACAGTTTGGAGGCATGATGGTTTTAACCCAATAGTTATGCCAGTATATCACCTAAAAAGTATATACGAATTTGTGTTTTCTGTTATAATAAATTATCCTATAGCAGTTTACAATGTGTCCAGTTTTTTATTTTGCTCTTAGAAACTTAGGTATTTAGAGAAAATCAATATTACTCTTTATTATAGCACAGCAGGAGTATGATTTAGTCATTGTTACTCAAGACTTGCAACTTGGTAACCATGTGAGAGTTCAAATAATATCTGTTCTTAAAGTTTTTTCAGTGCACTTGTATAATTTCAATTTATCAGTGATGTAGTAGACACACTGTGTTCTGGGTAAATTCAACACTACCTGTTAAGTAAGTAATGTCAGAGGTTTGTACAGAAAACAGTTGCAAGTAAGCAAAAATCATCTAAAAATACACACACTATTTTTTTTGTTTTCTGATCTAATGAAGAATGTGCTTTTGTATTTTACATTGTGTCCAGTTTCTTTATTTCTTTCTCATAAACTATGTATTATTGTGTAGTGTATATTTTGTCAGATCTCCTGTTATCCAACACACCCATCCCATCATACAATTTAGAAATAATCAGTTCTACCTGAATATATCTTAAATACAACATGAAAAGTATTGATATTTTGAGCGATAGCAACTCAGTCATTTAATTAAGTAACAATATTTCAAATATCTAGATATTAATAAACATATATTATTTTATACTTTGCACACTGAATTTCTCAAAACTAAAATTCTTCCATGTACGTAAGTATGGCATACAGCATATGAAAATGTCAACTTTTTTAAATTTTGGCATAAAAGTACATTTCATATGCATACAGCATATGAAAATGTCAACTTTTTTAAAATTTGGCATAAAAGTACATTTATTGGAGGAATGTTTTAAAAAATTAATATTTGTTAACATTCCCTTATCTCATAACCAAAGCTCTTAAAAGTTGTAATATAAATTGGGTTTTTTTTAAAAATATAATTAATAATTGAAGAAACACATATAATATATTCACAAGTTAGTTTATGTAAACTTTAGAAAAACATTATAAAATTAAGAGAAAACAGGATTTACAATAATAAGATAAAGAAAGCTGCTGATAAGTTTTATCCATAGCAGAAAACATTAGTTTTAAATTGATACACATTTAACTGTTTGAAACTGTGATAGATAAATTATAAAAATCACATAAGATTATGGCCAGAAATCTCTATTTTGAAGTAGAATTTTGTAATCAATGCATATATTTTAGTACAAGTGTTTTTAAATGTAAAAATGTATGATAGAGATCTTGTTAGATTCTTTAGGATAAATATTAACAGCACCAGTATCATTTACCTCATTTCTTAAGGCAACAGCTACATTATACAATTTTGTTAACCCTAAGTGTACGGGTTAAGCAAATGGTGCATCTTTATATGCAAAAATATTTTACAACTATTTTCTCAACCCAAGTGAGCCGTTTTTGCATATAAATTTCTCAACAAGTGGGTTTCTCGACATCACTGATTAAATGGTGCATCTGTTTTCTTATAGCAAAGCCACATCGGACTATCTACTGAGTCCACTGAAAGGAATCAAACCTCTGATTTTAGCATTGAAAATTCGTAGACTTACTGCTAAACTAGCAGGGGATTAAAGAAATGGTATGGTTAAAGTGTAGATGCTCCAACCATGAACAGTGCCATTCAATAATATATCATGTATTTGTTGAGAAAAATTATCAACATGTCATATTACCCTATATTGCTGATTTTGCAAAAGTTGATGTTAGAGTAGAGAAAATACCTGATACAATAAAAATAGATAAGGAGGAAAAAAAATTTAAATACACATACAGGAAGATGCAGAGATTATTCAAATACAATTTGCAAACTCTATGATGGACAAAATTACTTTTTCTTCATATGAACATCCCTTTCTATTCTTGACTTATTAGACTGCCTTTGGCAGTTTATAAATACTTTAACATTTCTTATTTTTATATATATACAAGTTTAGTACTGTTGGCTTAAAACTTGCCATATTTCATGGGGTATATTTCTTAAATTCAAAATTATATTGAAAAATTATTTCTTTAATACAATGTTAGTTTAATCCATTTAAAGGGAAAAATAAACAATTCTCTCTACTGCTTAATTTATTCATAGTGTAGTCCCAATGAAAATATTCTAATCTCCTTACAATTTTTTTAAACCTAATTTAACAAGAATTTTACAATAACAGTTTGAGCCATTTGTTTCTGAGAATAAAATTAACTGTAACAATTACTTGCTTAATAGAGGACAAATTTAACAAGAATCATTTTATGTACCTAACTTACAAAAGGTTAAAATTAAAAAAAAAGATCCATTTGTGTTTTGAGGCAAAATAATAATATCATTAAACTTGCTTTCTGTAGTAAAAACTAATGAAAAAGAAACAACCTCATTATACTGCATTCAAAGAAAGGGTTAAAAGAACGCTATTTTATTTTTGAAGTCAATAGAAGTTCCATAAATGTTACTTAAAGTATCTTCAAGGATAAAAACTTACAAGATAAAACTTACCTTGTTCTTTGAGGGCAAAATTCACCACAGTAGTTTTGCTAAATATATCAGGAGTATAAATAGGGTTACTAAGTTTAGTAGCTATGTAAAGGGAAAATTCCATGTTGTATTCAATTTCTTTATCACCTAGTCTGATCATGTATACTTCTCCTTGCTGGATTAGGGATCGAGTAAGAATTGGAAACAAGACAGGATCCAATTCTTCATTAATGTTTTCTAGCAATACAGGATTGCCAAATTGAATAGCTTGCTCTAGAACATGTAGAAAGTCAGGCTGCTGTTGATTTATCACCTTTAACTCCTATATAATAAGATTAATATGATAAAAATCTTTAAAAAAATGAATAAAATCTCTAAAGAAGAGCATACAGTTACGGCATTCTAATGTGGGTGTTAACAAAAGTAACTGTGCATGTAGATGTGTTTTCTTTTAATTAATGAATATATATACACATACACATATATATCACACATTATTATTGGTGCTAAGTGTAACTGTGACATAAATCAATACTTTTAGTCTGTGGTGCACAAACTGTGAGACATGCTTCCCAAGGAGGCATGGAAAGTCATGGAAGTGCACAACTATGACTGTAGGAGCATATAAATTACATTTTAAAGTACAAATTTAAAAATAACATAAATATTACTACTATTAAGGAATAATATAGGAACAACTATTAACATGGAAAAATAACATATACAGTATATTAAAAAATAAGTTATAAAGAGTGAAGTTCATAATAAAACATGTATAGACAGATGGATGCAACAGAAAATGTTCTTGAAAATATAAAGATTAAAAGCTATACTATTACATTACCACCATCAGTTTATATGTTTCTGAATATACATATATATATATATATATATATGTATGATCTTAAGTAATAAGCTTAAAAAATGGCACCACACATATTTAGAACAGACAAATAACACAAAGGTAAAAACTATAGAGACATAAAGATAGAATACCAATAAAGGTTGAACCAACAGAATGGTAGGATATACCAACTATGATTTATAAACTATATTTTGCAGGGTTTTTTTTTTTACATGCAATGAAATTATAGTTTAAAAATTCAACCAGATGAAACTGTTCCTAAGAGCTGAATTAACATGTTAATATTGGATATATTTCATTCATCTGAAATTTGTAACTAACTGCCTACAAAAATTTTATGTTTTTAACCTATCTGAATATATATATATATATATATATATTTAATACATTATTTTTGTTTTCTGCATGTCATCACCTTTTCCTGCTCTCCTTTACTTTCAGTATCCTAACCATCCTTGATTTAAAATTTCATGCAGTTGAAATTTTAATGTGCAACCTAAATAATGCAGCAAGACTGTAACCTTACATCTGAACAATAACAGGCATTGTGACACACTTTACTTTATCTACACACATACTGAAATGAACTGTATTTTTCCAGGCTAACAGCTTGAACAGGATGTGGAAAATAAACTACAAGATGCTTCAATGTCTTGTCTAATAGCAACCAATTCATACAAGACTACAAACAAACATTGATTCTTTAAAATTATTAGAAGAAGAAAATGTTAACAAAGACGTTCAAGTTCCTCCCAAAATTACTCAATTTGAATGAGATTCACTTGCTTTATTGGTTAAAAACAAGATAACTGAAGTCACTGTTGCAACTTTGAAATAAGTACACATACCAAGAACACTTTTGGTGTTTCACAGTAACTTGCAAGAGCCTTTGTTTTTCAGTGTTGAAATCTAGCATTATGATAAACAGTACCATTTAGGCATACCTTGCATGCTATTCATCCTTCTAAAGAAATTAAAGAGACCTCCTATATTACAAAAAAACTTCCATACTATTAAACCATCTTCAACTGTTGGAATAAAACAAGTAGAATGTCATACATAGTTTTTCTCTATGATTTTACCTTACTCTTAATACTGAAGAAGATAAAAGATAATCTATTAGGCAATCTAGCTGATACATTTTTAGTCATTCCCTGATAACAGTTTGCATTATAAGCATTATCAAAGACGTTTCTCTGTTTTCATCATAGATTAGTAGCATATGGAAGTTAAAATGTTCTTACACTGGAAATGTATTTCCAATAGATACTTACATCCACTTTCACAAAGCTACCTTGATCTTCTTTTTCCCTCTCCACACTGACAAAAAAGTGTTCATGCTCAGTACACCAGTATATATACCCTATTGATTGTGTGCCATGACTGAATATGTACATAGCATGTAATTATTCTCCACCAATAGTACTGCACCGCCTATACTAGTGCAGCTAATTCTCTCAGTTATTTCTTTTCAATCCTCAGACTTGAGAATTGGTAAAACTCTAAAAGAATAACACTGGCAGCAGGAAGAAAGGGTGGAAAGTGTGTAAGTGGAGATACAAACCCATTGAAAATATTTCTCACTGTAAGAAAATCTTAACATCTAATGCAATCTGGTCTCTGTCTAAGCATGAAGTCAGTCTGGCCCTGACTGGGAAGTGAAAGGAAACAGGGTGGTCCAATAGAAGTGAGTAGAAGTTCCACTGATTGAAGAGTATCCACTGAAAGTAACACATAAGGAACTGAAGTCAGTTTGAAAAACAGATATCTGAGCTGGAACACCTGGCCCTCATGGATGAACAGAAGAAAACAACGTGACTTAAGTGCAATGGAAATATAAAGATAGTCACCTGTGACATTGAATGTGGTCATCCACAGTCCTGAGGAAAGCATCCACTGAAGTTACAGGTAGGACTCCATTGTGAATTGTTGGTTGTGCAGAATGAAATTCAACTTGGACAGAGTCACAATAGATCTCCTATCTCCAACCTTCTTAGGGAACCATGAAAATACAGAAATAAAACTTAAGTTGTATGGGGCAAGCTCATTTGGTGGTCTCTTTGCAAAGCATGTTATAGAAAGTCTCACAAATGCCTGAGAGATGTAGGATCCTGTGGGGATGGGAAGAAAATAGAGAAATGGCAAAGGGGAATTGGGGATCAGAATTGAAGATAGATAAAACCCACAGATCTATTATGAAATGTCACCATACAGCAGAAATGTGAAGCGATCTGGCCTCTAGTTATCTGCAAAATTCCATAGTGGCATGTGTAATAATGACATCTGTCAGCCCAGGTGTGAAAATAATTGGGAAGGTGAGGGCCTGGGCAAGGTGAGAAGGTAAGATAAACATGTGGCCAAAGATAACAAGGAAGAATACAACTCAGCAACATCACTCTTGGATTCCAAGAAATTGGGTGACTGTCACATACAGTATTGCACAGGAAGGATGCTTCACACAGATCCCATAGGTATGAATGGTGGAGATGCAGCCATGCAAGTCATACTTCTCTCTCCAACAAGTCCCAACATCATGAAACAAAGGATGGAACTGAAGTGATGTTAAAAAATGGTCAGGAAAGCAATGAAAGGCCTCTGACAATAATTGGAGGGATGACAGGTAAAGTAAAAGGAGTAAAAAGGAAATCTTGAGAATTGAGCCTGATTGAAATTAACAGTTGCTCCCATATTCAAACCCCAAAGGGGAAGTAGAGGATCCAATTTTTGAGAATCCAAATATGGATTTCAAGAGTAATGGTACACCAAAGTATCTTGGTCTGACAAGCAAGGGGAACAGACCACACCAATATCCAACTGAAGTTGGTCTGAAAATCTTTGAGCAGAGACCATAATGCTTGGTGAAGGGAGAAAAACATAAAATTCAGTAGAAGGAATTTTACCCAATAAGGAAGAATAGCAACACAAGTGATAGAGTACACATATCAAATACCATATACCTGGTTAATAAGCTGTAAAAAAGGGGTGGAAGATGAAATCTCTTGAAGAGGTGTAGATTCTGACTGACCAAAATAAGAAGATGCCATAACAAGAGTTTAAATGGTCTTTTCTCTGATTGTATTCTTACTCAGAAACATTGTCAGGTAAAAAAAGGAAGATATTACCAGCCAAATGTATGACTAGCTCCCTGCAAATTAAAACCTGTACCAGCAGTATTATTGCTGTAGTAGGAACTCCCATATTCAATAAAATGAACTTCAAATTTATACTAAGTTCACTTAGATTTTGGGAATCAATATCTAATGCAAAAATTAAAAATGTTAATACAATTGAATGCAAACACAGAAATTGAAAACTGTGGAAAAACTGTTGAAACTTTTTTCAAATGGTAAAGAAGCTCAATCAAAAATGGTAACCACAAACAGAAAAAATTGCACATTAAAATGATGTAGTGCCAATTGAGAGAATGAGGACTGAGTGGGAATAGCAGAAGAGTTAGCTGTGCAAATATAGGAGGTGCAATACTATTGGTGGAGAGTAGTTACATCCTATGTATATGTTCAACAGTGACACAAAAGTGGTGAGGTATATAGACTGGTGCACCAAGTCTGAAAAATATTTTAGAACGGTGCTTCAAGGGTTGATAGATGAATACCCATTAATATGTACTTTTTAGGTATTAAAGATCAATCTTATTTAAAGTCATATAGAATAATTGTAATATGACTATATTTATGAACTTATAAGACTCAAACTGCAACCTAAAACACCAGATTATCATACTCTTTTTTGATATACAAGTATTTGTTACTGTATGTACATAAGGATTCCTAATGAAGTGATAAGTGCATTTATATATCCTTTGTATATGCTGACTTATTAATTAGACCAATCCATACTCTTTTTTCTTCCATGTTACGTATCCACTTGACAGCTTGCCCCTGTGGATCCACAATAAGAGGACAGCGATGGGCCTGTGTGACAATAATTCCATTTTCTGTTGAAAAAGAGTCATAATGTAAGCCTCCAAGGTTCCATTCACGTACAGTAGTTGGACTCGCCAAGAAGGATGAGGGGTTGAAGTTAGGACTACAAGGAATTCCTAGAGCACTAAGCTACAAAACAGCATAACTGTCAATCATAAAACCTATATTTT
The DNA here is from genome assembly GCF_004210375.1 of Tachypleus tridentatus. NCBI lineage: Eukaryota > Metazoa > Arthropoda > Merostomata > Xiphosura > Limulidae > Tachypleus > Tachypleus tridentatus. Next base: position 44,895,949 of record NC_134825.1, on the reverse strand, counting down.
ATAAATTTCTAAAACAAATAAGTATAATACTTTTCTTTCAAAAACTTCATCCTATACAAACACATAACTGTCTCAACACAAGCTCGGTCAAATTGACCGACCACATGATATCTTTGTGCTAATTCAAAGTCTTTTAGATTTAATCCTTTCAACTTGCAATATAGTGTGTATATCTTCACAAAATTTGGCACTCTTTGACTTAAAATTACAAATATTTCACATGTGACTCCATCTACACTCCTCTAATGAACTATTATTTTAAAGTTTGGCAGATGTTAGTACCGGAGAAATATGGGAAGAAAAGGTGGGAAATGAGAGAGGGGTAAGCTCCTATCAAATATACATTTTCAGTATATGGAAATTATAACTTTCAATATAGTACTTCTTTTCATAAGAAAAGCTAGATGAGAGAATAATATATAAAGATTAGAAGAGGAGAACTGTATAACTTCTGAGTCAGGTATACTCTTTATCCACCTGGAAATGTGAGATACACAAAGACAGAAATTGAGAGAAGCCCATCCAAGAGGGAGATGATGTGGCAGGAAAATGATCCTAGTCAGAGAAAGATATTGTAACTTAATCACACAATAAGAAAGATGGGCAAACAAAAAATACACCCATTGGTACAGAATAGCTAGAGAACACTGGACCATACTGAGAAAGTCAGTTACATCCAAAACCTGTTCATGGGGTACCAATATCCAGATAAGGGTAGGATAAGGGTCATACCATCTTATCCTAAAATCCAACACTGGGGGAGTGAGATCCACTCTGATTCCCTTGTATGATTCTAGGATTAGCTCTGGGTTATTAATTTGGGAACTTGACATCAGTATTAAAAGGATATCTATCACATGTAAACAACTCCTTAAACCACGAAACAGGCCAGAATCATCCAAATGGCAATAATAACCCCATAAGAGGAGAGAACATGGAATAAACAAGGACAGAACCAGAACAATCTAATGAACTGTTACTGTGACCCACAACAAAGATATAAAAGATCAATGGGAAAAGATAAACAAAGAAGGTAGGAGAAATTGGAAGAGGGCAGGAGCAGATAGTAAAACCATGGAAATCAAGACTGACCTAGCCAATAAAGAGGACATAACAAGGTGTTTAGTAGATGAGAAAAATTATCTGATGAAGTAATCAGATGTGTGGGTACATGTAAAGATACTTGAATGTCCAATACTGGCTGAAGGCATTGACTGACAAAGTCTGGGGATGAGGTATGGGCAACCATTAGAGGTAATTTGGTGTTAAGGGCCACAACAAAATAATTCACATGGGGAGAACCTCATCAATGGCAAAGATCCCTGAAAATGAGGGGATCTAATAGCCACTCTGTGGGATATATACAGTTGGTGTGCAAGCAGCCAGCACATGACTCACAATAAGATGAATGTGATGTGCATTGGCCAAGTATAAGAGGCCTAACATCTGAAAACAGATTACTAGATTGTTTGCCCCCATTGGTGGTTGGCATGAGCTACCACTGTAGAACTGTCAGTATGAGCTATCACAAGAGAATGTAAGGTAAGAAGATGGAAGTAATGCAATGTTTTAAATATGGCTAGAAGTTCAAAAACGTTGATGTGCAAGGAGTTTTTGTCCTCAGCCCAATGACCCAAAACTTCCTGATTATTTACCCATGCTCCTTATCCCTGAAGGGATGCATCCATGAAAAATATAGATCTGGACACAGAAGAGGAAGCAGCAAGCTCTTTAAAAGACGATTCCAAGCAAGGTTTCATTAACCATGAAATGCCTTCTAAAGAGATCCCATATTAGGATGACAAGTGATGTTACTGATGATCACACACCCATAAGCAATAGAACCTTGTAAGCAGTAAGAAACTGAGGCAAGAGGGTGTGGCAAACCAACAGGTCTACTGAATGAAGTTGCAAAGAAGTAGGGTTTAATATAAAAAAGATTCCCAAATAGATAAGAAATTAAGTGACTCTAATGAAGAACTTCTCCAGCTTGATTAACCAGCCCATCCAAACTGTCTATTATCATTGGCCAATTTCTTTTCAGAATGACCCAGAAGTAGCCAGTTGTCCATGTAATAATGAGATTGTAGTCCCAAAGCATGGAGATGATGAGCCCAGACTACTCAGCAAAGTATGTAAGACACCGAGGCAAGTCTGAAGAGAAGAGCCTGAAATTTATAAACCATTCCAAGATGGACAAGTTAAAAGTAAGGATGAGGCTAAGGTAAAACTGCTATATGCTGGTGAGCATTGGAAGTATCAATTTTGGTCATCCACAACCCTAGTGAAAATGTCTATCTCTGGATGAGAAAAAGACCCCATAGTGAACCATGATAGTGAAATATATTTTAGGCAAAATATATTGATTACTGGCCACTAATCCCTGGTTTCCTTGAAAACAACAAAAGGGCAAGAATAAAAGCCCGGAAAAGATGGGGAACAGATTCGAATGCATGCTGCAATACAAATTCCCAAACTATTTCTGATGGATACTGGTTTATCAAAAGACCTCAAGAAGGATGGAAAGAATTGGGATATGGAGAGACAGGAGGTAGGGAAAGAAATTGGACAGTGAATCCTTCAGATAAAATCTGAAGCTCCAATTAATTGCTGATGAAGGAACACCAGTAATGAAGACATTTGAACAGTTGAGCTACCACCAGATCTGAACTCAATGGATTATCACAAGCACTGGTGACAATGGGGTGTGTCATTGGGCTAAGCAACAAAAAGAAATACCACAAGTGGAACAAACAGGCAAGGGCTGGGAAGGAGAAGAATGGAAAATGGTAATTGGAGGTAAATAAGTCTCTGACTGAAATAAATGGGCTACAATATCTGTAAATGTGGATTGTGGTTGGACCAATGTCACCCAAGGTTGTATAATTTCCAGGACTGCCTCAGAAATGGAGCTATACATAAATTCCTAAGATATGTCAAGATTAAATGAATGTGAGCCAATATAGCATCATGACCCATAAGATCACAACAATAAAAAAACATGAAATCCAGAGCCGAAGATGATATGCGAGATAAAGTGAAGGAGAGAGGGGCAAGAGTATCTTCAGAAAACCCTGCAGGATTTCTGTTGAGAGCTTCGGATAGGTGTATAAAGGAGAAATAGCAAAAGAGATTGGTAAGGGTAAGACACAAGCAAGAACACTGAGCATGGGTAAGATGGACAGATGATTTGTGGAACCACCACTAAAATAACCAACAAGCAACCTAAGAGCTGTTGGTCTAAAAAGGGATTGTCAGCATGATGGTAGGAAAGTGTCAACCAATCTGAAGTTTGCAGTTGGTGTGGAATGCTAATCTCCTTACTTAATTATCAGGCAAAGTGATCAGCATGAACCCAAATATCAGGTGAGGGAAGAAAAACTAAAAAGGGGTGAAAAGATTGGTCATGCAATAAGAAAGGACATGATGCATAACAAACAAGAAAAAGGGATAAAACATCATAAACCTGAGACACAAAATCCATAAAGTTTGCACTAGGACCCATAGAATCCTCGGGTTGAGAATGGGAAGGAAGAAAAGCAGATAAATCCACCATAAAGATGCCCACTCCTGAGGTATGAGAGAATATGCTGATCACTGGTGTAACCTCTGAATTGATAACATTAACTTCATAATTCATTCCACAGAAAACTTCACCAAATCCAAGTTCAATAAATAAATTCAACAAAATTTAACAGACACTAATAAAAGAAACACGTTGAATGAAATTACATTAACATAAAGACAAAATCTGGAGGAGGAAAAGACGATCAGTCTGCACAGAATCAGCCTTTTCTGAAAGAGCTTGGACGTTAACCAAAACAAAATTGTCTCATGTAGTGTTCAACCTCCCAGCATATAAAAGCAGATAAACCCACCATTGGGTCGCCCACATCTGAGGCCTGAGAGAAAATGCTGATCATTGATGTAAGCCCTGAAGTTATAACATTAACATCAGAATTCACTGTACAGAAAGGTTCACCAAATTTGAGTTCATAAAATAAAGTAACTAAAAGTAACAGATACTAACAGAAGAAAGAGGTTGAAAGAAAGTACCTAAATTAAGAAAACAACTACTTTGTGAGGAAACAAAGTCGAACATAAAGAATTAAACAAACAAAATAAAACATGTCTAAAATCAAAGTCTGCCAAACAAAGAGTGATAGTTTGGTAGAGAGAGTCACATGTATCATGTGAGCATATCTTGCTCCTACTGGTTAGGAAATGATGCATGATGTAACTTGTGATGACGAAAATCCCACTTGAAGTAAAAATGTAGCTAAGTACGGCTGGTATGGGTATTAACATTTTTACCAAAATCTTCAGATTAACAAAGAAAATGACCTAAGAAGGTCGAAATGTTGTTCTCTGCTTTATTTTGGTAAAAGTGTTAATATCCATACCAACTATTCTGAAATACATTGATGCATGATGAGAAGCAGGTGTCTTATGACATGTGTAAAAAAACGATCGATTATAGAGAGCAGCACTAAACAAAAATAGCAAATATTGTATGGGAAAATAGTATTTTTAGTGAAGTATTTTTCACAACATAAAATAAAGTTTTGTCCATGAATATATTGAGTATTTGTTTAGTATCGTCCTCATCTCAAAAATTTCAAATTTCCTTTCTGTAATCCCTAAAATCTCCTTTATTGTTTCAAATTGCAACATGAAACTATATTAGTTTATCCTAAGTAGATTTAAGCTTGTAACAGTATACATCTATCTATAATTTTACATTTTATTGTCCTTTTGTTTGCCTTTCGAACCGTATCTAACTACTATCTGAGTCATTATGAATCGTAAATTATTCAGGGGTACAGTTACAACAGAATGTGTTTGTACCCCTGCGTCGTGAGTAGTTTTTTCCTCATAACTTAAAAAGGCGTGATGATTAGGATAATGAAAGCAGAGTATTTTATAAATAACATACTAACACACATCTATGTAAATTTGTATGAAACTTAAACGAAAATAAACTGTTTATAAACAAATAACCAAAAATAGGAGGAGCAGAAAGTGTTCATACATTTCAGAATGTGTGAAAAAAACTGATATTCCCATAAAAATTTTGTTTAGTTTGGCGAATCAACTACATTATACCATTCCAGAACTAGACACTGGGTTCATAATTATTGGAATTTAGCCAGCAAAAAATGTACTTCTGGCAATTTAGTGCTGTCTCCGTCATTATCTGCTTGGTCATCATGGCGAACAGGAAACAACTGTCCAGTGATTTAAAAAACCGAATTATTGTAACATACAAGTCTCGTGAGTCTCTTTCCGGTATTACTACACAAATTAATATGCCCAAACCTACTGTTCAAAGCATAATTGCCAAGTTTAAGCTTACAGGATCAACTGCTAACCTCCCTCATTCCGGACGCCCAACACAAAATTCCAGAGAGAAACAAAAAGAAGATTCTCAGAGAAATTAGTAAGAGCCCTCGTTTAACACGTAATGACATACAGAAACTGGTAAGGGAAACTGGGGTTGAAGTAAGCACCTCTACAGGTACAAACATGTTAAACTTTCTGGGTTCAAAGAATGTTGTCTTCATAGAACTCCATATTTGAAGCCTGTTCATTTGGAAGCACGATTTGGGTATGCAAGAAAGCATGTTGATAAACCCTTTACCTATTGGAAGAGTATTTTTTGGTCAGACGAGCCTAAAATCGAGCTTTTCAGCCACAATGATGTTCGCAATATTTTCCGTAAGAAGGGGGAACGAAATCATCCAAAGAACACCGTCCCTGCAGTTAAACACGGAGGTGGCTCGATCATGCTATGGGGTTCCTTCAGCTCTTCTGGTGTAGGCAGCCTTCATCGCGTCAACATAATCATAAAAAAAGAAGAGTACATTGATATATTAGGCACTTATATCAAGAATGATGCTCGGAACTTGTAGCTTGGGCATCGTTGGATCTTCCAGCACGACAATGACCCTAAGCACACATTGAAATATGTGTAATCCTGGTTGCAGAGGAACCATATAAGCATTCTGGAATGGCCATTGCAGTCACATGATCTCAACCCAATTGAAAATGTTTGGCATGAGTTGAAGACCAGGGTTCATCAGCATCATCCAAAAAACTTGCAAGATTTGGAGGCCTTCTGTAAAGAAAAATGGAAGAAAATACCGGTCGAGTACTGTCAAACGATCATGCAGGGCTATGAGGAGAGATTGCGTCAAGTAATTCACCTGAAAGGCTACACAACTGATCATTAAAGTAGACGCACGAACACTTTCTGCCCCTCTTATATTTGGTTATCTGTTTATAAATTGTTTGTCGTTCAATTTACATAAAAATTTATGTAGATGTGTGTTAGCATAATATTTATACTACACTACGCTTTCATTATCCTAATCGTGATACTTTTTAAGTTATGAGGAAAAAACTACTTACGACGCAGACGTACGAACACTTTCTATCGTAACTGTACATGCAGCTTATATCATGCTATCAAATTACATTTCCCATGTACTGCTTGCATGCGTGTCTTGTGAAACATTTTTATCATATTATTATTATTTATTTTACCTTGTATAATTTAAACTAACTTAAGAACATTCTTATTTTCACATTTTAGTTACTTTTACAATAATAAATGAAGAATGAACATGAAAAACAAGAAATATAGTACTTACCCATTTTTTTTTCTTGCTGTTGATTGTTGAGTACATTTATGCTTACTTTTTATACACATGGTAGTTATCCACTAAATAATTTTTATTTAATTAAATATTGCACTGAAGATCATTGAATAATAATATATAAAAAGCAGACAATTTCCCCTAACTCTCACAGTTTTGCTGGCTTTCTAACTGTGTGGCAAGACCCATTACAAATTTGTCCAAGCTAGTCATTAAGGTTCTCATTGAAACACTGCTTGTACTCTTAGTGAAACTGACTCTTATCTGTTCAGAACACAAAGTTATACAGTATGTCATTTGAGAGATGAAAACCTTGCCTTTCTATCAGTTTTATGTAGTATGTAATTAAATGTAACAGAGAACTATTAACATATCCTGAAAGAGAGAATGTGATAGGAGTAGTCTGACTTTCTATTGATAGTTCTGTAACCAAACAAAATTAGAGGCAATAAAAATCATGGTTTGTCTGAACAATGATGATTCTATAGAGAGTAATTAAAGTTTAATTTCTTACTCTTTGAAGGGGTGTTGGAAAAATTAGAGAATACAAGATGCCTAGAGAAAATATGTCACATGTATCGTACTAGGAGAAATTTATGATTTTTTAAAAATATTTCCTTGTAGAATTAAATACTTAAAGCTTATATACTACTAAAATATGGATTATTAGCTAAGACTTTATGCTACACTCATTAGTATAATGCAGACACAAAGTTATTCAATAAAATTTTGAATATAAGATTGTGAAACATTCTGTCATGCATTGTAAAAGATACCTAGGAATAAAGGGTTAAGATAACAAATCTTGCACAATCTATCACATATTTTGTAAAAAGCGTTTAATGATTTTAAGGTGTATAAAATTTTTAAACATGCCAAAGCTATAACAAGTAGTCTGTAGTATCTACTAACTGATTTTCCTTGTGTGTGAAATAACTAAGAAGTAATGAATAAAGCAATGTTTCATTTACAAATTAGTTTGTCAACATGCAAAAGTTGAGTGATTTGAGCTAAATAGAACTGATTTAAATCATTCAATAGTAATAAATGTTCTCCCACTATTAATTAAATGTTTAGAATTTAACAAAAACTCCAGAATGAATCTAGATTCAAACTTGATGATGAGGAACCCACTTTGAGACAATAGTATACAGACAGCTTAACAAGATAATGAAAACTTTTTATTACAAGTATAACCTTGTAACAATTGTAAAAAATTTTGACAAGATTTTGTGATCATTATGTTTCTGATGATAGTATTAATTTTAGAACAGAATATGCAGTTGAATTACGTAAAAAGCGTGTTAACTTCAAGTATGAGGGGAATAATTCATGAACAAATAGTGCATTCAGAATTAGATTTAAAATTCTTAAACTATTTAATAATGTTACATTGTCATATAGATATGTAGAAGTAAGATAACCTTGTCTATTCCAGTTATGATAAACAAATCAAATGTACAAACTCAAAAATGTCTGAATATTATAACAACAAGAGGTAATTACTTGAAATTTACACAAAAGAAGGGCCATGAACATTAATCATTATTTAGTATACCAGCAAGAAGATAAATATATAACATTGAAATAATATATTTAACCATAAATTTAAGATCAGAAAAATAAGGTTCAGAAACTAATTCTTACAGGAGGGGAGTACCCTATTCTTTAAATTATGATATTTGAATTTGTATACTTTGAGCCAATTTTAAACAAACATTATAAAAATGTATATTTCACCTGCATTAACCACTGATGAATCAGTTCATCACGATACTGTGAAAGAAAAGGTCCCAAGAATGACAGGAAACCAGCAGCAACTAAACAGTCTCCAACCAAGAGATTTAATGTTTCATCCAGATCCTTTAGAATCACAAGTTTTACATATAGCAAGTGATTATTATAAGGTAAAAGGGTATATATTGATAAAAAAATTCAAAAACACACACTTGTAACTCATGTTTAGTTTATATTTGCAGGGTGTATTGGCATCAAGAGTATTCAATGTGTTAAGAAATAACATAAATCAAGGACACGCACACAGCCCACACTTATTTTATAATATCAGACAATGAATAACAAAAAGTGGTAGGTTACGCATGCTTGATGATTATTACAAACTAGCACAGTATATAAAAATAATGTTTATTTACATTAGCAAAAGTAACAAATGCATATACTTGCATGTGGCTCTGTTTGTTATAGATTATAAAGGTGTACAGGTAAAATAGCATGATGTCTCATGTTTATTGCAAAATTACCACTTATAGATTTACAACCAACTACCAAAAATTTTAACAATAGTATATTAGGATATATTTCTAGGTCTTGAAACAAACTCTAACATTTATTTGATGCATTGTAAGCACAGCTATTTATTGTAAATATTTAACATTTAGAAGAAAATATAAAAACAAAAACAGCAGATACAAGAAAAATTAATTGTCATTTCTGAAACTAAACTGTAATAATATGGGTTTTGGGAATGCAATAAAAAAAGAAACAAAATCAAAAATGGTTATGCCATAAAAAGTAGTAAGAGCTTAAGAGTGAAAGTAGTTTGTAGAATTTATATTATATATCAATCAAAATCAATGCAAAATATTTCACATATTACATACTAAATAACTTCCAGCAACACTTTTTACTTCAAAACCCATGACTAATTTCAAGAAATTCCCTAAAATCAATAGTTTTATTAAAATTTTGAGCAATTTTATAAACACTATCATGACATTCATACATACTGAGGTATTTTACATAGAAAATATTTATATGCATATCATTTGCTTTAAGCAATGCCAAAAATAATGATTAATAAAAACATAGTTTCCAGTTAATTATATATATATATAAAACAAAAATTTCAGGGAAAAATATTTATTTCTTTGAATTAGTAGCAATACAAAACAAAATAGTTTTAACACAAAGGAATGATAGGATGTTAAAATAACCAAATGTTTGATAAGTTTTCTATTTATACAATTCTATGTGACATAAAGTACTTAATATAAAATATACAAAAAATATTTCATTGTTTATAAAGACACCTACATTTTTACAAATATCAAATGATTTATTAAACAAATATATATCAGTTAAAAATGACTCCACATCTTATGACAGTCTATACTAATATTACAAGTATAAGATTTAAAGCAACCAACCATCACATTTTCCTCCCAGCGTACTTTTTCTGAAGCTAGTCCATCCACTAGCTTATCAGCTCTGTCCAGTTTAATTACTAACGTCTCTGCCTTATTTCTCAGCTCTTCTTTCTGTGCCAGCTTCTCTTCATACTGATACTTCAGTGTCTTAATTTTATTATTCAACTAATAGAATCATGAAAAGTTGAAATAAGAATTTAAAATTTTGAAAATCCTAGAATACCATCACAAATATCAAAAAACATCCTCATTTATAGAGAGTATACCCTGCATATTGTCGAATATTATACATTATTATTCAATAAAAAGAAACAAGTCTTCAAAAATATCAATACTTTATCTGGAGTCCAATTATAATATATATATATATATTTTAAACCTACCATTAAAATGTATTACACTAGTATTGTGTTAATACCTCCAATAGTTTATTTTTAGCTTCAGATAATGCTGCTTGTTTTTCAGCCAACTGAGATTCTGCTGTATATAAGCGTTGTCTTTTGGGTTCTACAATCCTAGAATAAGTAATGTAAATTTATTGAAATTAATGACAGGCTAAGTGATCAGAACACAAAGATATTACAGTACATTATTTAAAAATAGTGAAAATATTACTTAAACTCAAACATTTATCAAACTTAAAATCCCAGTTAAAACAATAAATACAAACCTGAGAAATATTTTCATATTTGTGAAATTATGTAAAATAATTTAAGATATGTATCAATTCTTTATTCCATGTATAAATCTGCAGCCAATTTGACTTTGTAAGTGTAAAAACAACAACAAAAAATTTAATTCTTTGGAATTGTAGGCATATACAAGGGCCTTAAAATTTGGAATGAATCAATTATGAATAACTTCTGAGCAGTAACTGGTAAACTGAACAGAGCAATGAAAATTGTATAATAAATAAAATTATCGCACAATTAGCTTTAGCCTGAAATCAATCAGTAAATAAAATAATACAGTAAAATTATAATGAATATGTTTAGGTTTATAGTATTCAAATTTAATGGATATATGAAATAATCCTTTTTAAAAATTGAGTTACAAAGATCTAGTTTTAAAGACTTGTCAGTAAAGTATAAATCTTTTAATAATTAATCTGTTGAGGTACAATGATTATAAATAATGCTTTTGACAATAAATACTTTAATCAGAATTTTATTGTAATCTCACAAGAATGTATTAGTAAGAAGTATCATATTCACAAATAAATTTTTGGTTGAGACCAGCTGGATACATTGAGTTATTTCATGGTCCTAAGGCAGAATGATTACTGTATTTGTAATGATAAAGTTCTTGTTGCACTAATCAGAATACATTAGTTATTTTTTGTCATTAGGTTTTATTCAGTCAATGATCACTAACACTTCTTTCAGCACTGTTTCTAGATTGATTCAAAAGTCACATACTAAGTTTCATAGTGGCATGAAAAGATTGATATAATTCTACATGATTTTAGGAATTTTACAGGGATTAAAGGAATTAATAAGTATTTCAGATTTTCATCACAACTTTAAACAAATATTTTATTAAATATATTTTTTATTCTAATTGCCATCCAGATGCAAGATAACCTATTAATATTAAAACATGGGCCACAGATAAAATTAAACTCTTGTATTTATATAATAGCATGTCTTTTCATTTTGGAACTACTATTTATGATCTGACAAATGTGATGTAAACTGTAGGCACAATGTTAGGTAAAGAACCAAATTTCACTATTATGAGGTATCACATAATTTAAAAACACTCTGCAATTCATCAACTGTCTAAGAAAAAGCTACAATGATGAAAAATTGAGCACTATAGATTCTTAAACATGGAACTTATAAACTATGCTTGTAGTAAAACTTATGTGTGCTGAATTCTGCAGTGTTCACATTATCTTTACAAATTATACATTCAAAATGTAAGTTGTACAAAATAACATAATATTACATTGACATATCAACTGTACACATTTCAAACTAAAACACACTAAAGTACATTTCACAAATGTATATTTTGTTTTTATTTATTTATACTTTAATAAAAACAATGTCAAAATGTATTAGTTAATATAAAAATTATAAAACTAAATATTTTTACATACCAAAAATATTCAACAATTAGAAATCATTAATACTTTTAGCAAACATTCAAAAATTCAATAAAGCAGTAATGAACATGGTACTTTTTATTAAAATGAAATGACAGTAATAGCATTTTGCAGTTTTTAAAACTTAATTTTTAGTAAAACTCAATTAATTAGTTCAAACTAATGAAGTTTAAATGCCTTTTTCACCTATAACCAAATTGTTGTGAACTTTCATCAAAACTAACATTCTGATATTTTATGATATTCTATTTTATTAAAACTTAGTTTTACTAAAACTCAATACATTAGTTCAAAAGTAAAATAGTCCAAATTTCACTAAAATTTATTAGTTAGATTTAAATGCTTTGTTCATACTTATATACAATGTATACATATTGAAATAAAATTTAATAGCTTTCTACTTAAAATACATATTCATGTGCTTTCAGCAAAAGCTGATTTATATTTTCCAAACTAATGCTCATGTTTCATAAAATTTCATCAAATGTATCTATTTGTTTTAAACATTTCAGTATACATTACCACAAATACAGATAATATCATTTAAAAGAGATAATTTTTTTTTTCTGACTGACTGCTGATCTAGTAAAACAATAGTTGGTAGCAGCTATGATATAGTAATATTAATAAAATAATCAGTTGTTTGAATACAAACTCGAACATACCTATAGACTTTCCCATAAACTTCCATTGCTCGTACCCACATACACAGAGACCTTGCCGCTAGAGAAACTTTACCCACAATTTCGGGATGAAAGTCAGGTTGTACTACATACTTTCCAATTCTATTTAGGACCCAGTCATTAATGTTATCTTTATCAAAGGTCATCAAATGATTAATGAAATTCGGATCACCTGAAATATAAAATTACATACTTCAATATATAAATTGCCCAAGTCATGAAAATAATATAATACAGTGAGAGAGCAAATAATAAATGAAAGTTATTAAAACTTAACGGTTAACATTACAATTACATTACAGGCTGATGCAAAACATATGTAGAGGTAGAAATTTGTTCAAAGCTTGTCAAATGCTCAAGAAATTCCATGGCAGTTGTGCAAGAAGTAATAGTTCATGGTACAGCGAGAGAGGTAAATAGAATTTCTGAATTATAGTGTTTTTTTGTTCACTTTGACACTAGGAATTATTTTCATTTACCAAGTTGGCGTTTTGCCTCCACCCATGTTGGCTCAGAACCTCTGAGAATCATCACAGCTTCCATCACTTTCTCCACTAAAGCTGGTGGTCGGCCATAGCTTTTAACCTCTCCGATGTCCTTTTTGTTGAGAGATTCAAGTGCCTGAAATTAAAACATAAGACTATTTTATACATGAAAATTTTCAGATCTATGGTATTAAAACAATATTTTAAATTTTATCAGGAGTAAAATCAAATTACAATCATTCTGAAGTTACTTTTTATTAAACAAAATCATTTAAAAAATGAGTTAACATTACAAATCTTAAAATGTTTTATTGTAAAAAACTAATATTTAAAATAATTTAACTGGCTTCTTTACATAAATAAGATCATAAAGCATGTCTGATATAGATTGATGTTCATAAAAAAATAAATAAAAACATACTTTCATTGCTTCTTCTAGGGCTGGAAGGGTTTGATTTAGATCTTCTAATGCATGTTCTGCCATCTTTTTGCATGTGATCTCTTCTTCAGCAATTTTCTCACTCCTTGCTGATACTAACTATATGCAAATTGAGTCAGGCAATTAGTAACAATACTAGCACTCCTAATTATATTTATTTAAAAAGTGACTTTTATCCATCATTTTGTTTTCAGCATTGGCTATTTACAAAGTAAAACAATCAAATACAAATGTCTTTTTTTATTTAAGTACACTGAACTGTTGAGCAAAACCTAATTTTTTATTTAGAATTTGGTGACTTGAAGTGAGATATGTCTTCACATTGTAATTTACTGAAAGTGAGCAAAACATGGCTGCAAGTAGCCTGTGTTAAACTTATACCAAAGCAACCGGAAAAGGAATTTATAATATATTTCTCTAGAGTAAAGTAATGAACAGAAAAAAATACTTATGTTTTCAATTATCAAATTAATTGCATACACAGTGAGTTGAACTTAAATAAAGCACATTAGTTCAGTTCAGTGTTTGTTATATTTAATTAGCAATTTTCTTAACACTACTGATTATGTTAAGCATTTATTTCCCACTAACCTTTTGCTGTTCATCTGCTTCTCTCTTCTGCTGTACTATGATTACTAAATATTCATCACATTCTTTCTGGAACCTTGCAACCTGAATTTGGGCATCTTGAAGTTCCCTGGACATAAGCTCCACTTTCTCTCTTGTTTCATTTATCTTGTGAAGGCCTGATCTTAATTTGTGAATTGCTCCCCCTAAATCCTTGTGTTTCTGTGCCAAAAGCCTTATACATAACCAAAACTATCATAAGGTATATGAAACAGAATGTAATTATGCAATACATTAAAAACAAAAACTTTCTTATACATCATTTGAAATATGTTCAAAAGGTTGTTTACAGAAGTGTCAACCTTATTTAATAAACATTTTTCAGTTTAATTCTTTGGACAACACAAGTCATTTCATAAGAGACATAAAGATTGGATATATCATGGAACTAGCAGTTCTCATAATGAAATCAAATAAAAAGAACTTTATTTTTCAATACCTTTTGTAGGTAGATACCATATCTATGTAATTCTGTGGTGTGATGTAGGTTTGCCTTTTCATCTCTAACATCATTCTTTCAGACATAAACATCACAGACTTCTGCATTTGGGAAAACATTTTAGCTAAATTCATCTGCATCTGAAACAGAAAATTTATGTTACTTAAGAAAACATTTTTATTAATGGCCTATAAATGTATTAAAAGATGTATTTCTTCAAAAAAAAAGATATAAATTGTGGTGTTTATGCTCGTATTTCCTCTGAAATTTACCAATACATATTCCAACAAAACAAATTTTTACTAGTACTTTATCATTAGGTTGTTTTAAGTAAACAATATGAAAAGTATTTATAGTTAATATAAACAAGTTGTAAGTAATTGAATATTTTTTTTCACATTCCTGTGAGTGAACATTTCAACTTGTACTTCATATTCTACTATAAACAATTTGAAATTATTGCCAAATTGCTTTATAAGATATCATATAGCATGTGCAAGGCATGCATAACAATACAGCTGTTGTTTTTAATGGAGATCACACATGTCAAATAATTAAATCTACAAGAAATAAAGAAGTTCACACAGTTATGATGTATTGTAAATAATGGATAAAAAATACGAGTGCTGCATATATATACATACATCTTTGGTAAATATAATAAAACAAAATGTTACACTTTTCTGCAGTTCTAGTTCAGAACTTAATAGCTCAAAACGAGTTGATGTTCTAATTCATTCCAAGATGACATTCTCTGCTGTTTCAGTTGTATTGTACTCAATACCAACTTGAGTTTGAAATCATTTTATGGCTATCACATGAGGTAGATATACTTCCAAATTCTAGTGATCTAACTTGTGATTCATCAGCAATAAGGAGAAAGTAGATTGTGAGAGTTGTTTTGGCATTACTGTTAAACTTTCCAATTTTAACAGGGCAAGTATGTGCAAGAAAATCTTGTCTGCATTATTCCTTTGTTAGATTGATGTTACTCCTGTTTAATCCATGTGTGAATATGGCCTTCATTTTCTCATTGAAAATTTCAGCCATAGTTCAGTTCAAAATAAAACATGGCTTTTCATTTTTTTAACTTTATCATAATTATCCACAAGTACATTTTATTTCATTTTTTATCTTGTTTTTAATACTTATACCTAATTTTTAAACTACTTCTCAAACTTACTGTTGCACATCCTACTACATTAGAGCCACCCACTGTAATGTTTAGTGATAACGTTTTTTTTTGTTCTTTGGCACATTAAGTTTTTGTCTCTTTCAACCAGGCGATGGCATATCGCTACATTCATCCTCTCACATATTAAAGGTACAAGCTTTTCATTGTTTCAGTGGTCATGAAACTGTGTACTTTATCAAATACAAATCTTGTAATATCATGCAGTTATATAAGCAGACACTCACATGAATGTCTATATTGATAACAGATGTATGTAAATTATGTAAGAAAAACAGAAAATACATGGTTAAAGAATGTGCGTGTTAACCTTATCCTTTATCACATATTGTTGTCTAGCTTGAAAATGATCAAGTTATTTACTGGCTTCTAAAATAATGTTACAGGGGTTGTTAGCAGTACGTTTAACTAAATGTAAGCCTTCAATATCCCACTGTCGCAGACATTCTATTTTCTCTTATGTAATGTTAAGCAATCTGATATTTGTGCATAGCCTGGCAGTCACTGTAAGAGGTCTTATAGACCATGCTAGGTTCTCCTTTCATTTAACCAAAAGTTTTATAAGGTACAATGTAATTTTAAAGTATCTTGTACATACAAATCACAAAGAGTTCTTCTGACTCTTTCAAAAAGACCATGAGCATATGGAATGCTTACAGTATATAAAGGATAGGAGCCATATGTTAAAGCACTTCACATCTATACGATAGCAAACCAAAGTTTATATTTTTGTAGCTAAGACAACACACATAACAGTTCTTAGTAACCTTATAGCTAAACATGGAAATGTCAAACTTTCAAATAATTTCAAAAGAAACTTTAAATAATTGCTTAAATAATTCTACTGTACTTTTATAATACATAAAATTGAGAATAAGCTTTCACTGCTAATCAACCTTGAAGTATACAACAGAGATTTTAAAAATTTTAGTTCAAAAATATATAACTAATTCAAAACTACTATGTAACACATTTTAACATAAAATCTTCACTCACTAACACACACCCGATAAAGTTGACATTTTAAATTGTAGTTGTATCTTAGAATGACTGGTATGGGCATTAACACTTTTACTAATACAGCAGAGAACATTTTGTCCTAGGAAGGTAAAACATTGTTCCCTGCTTATCAATAAAATTGTTAATAACCATACCAGCTGTTCTGAGATACATTTTTAGTTCAAGTGGGTTTCTTATCATCAAGAAATTGCAGTTGTGTCCTCAAATAATAAGCCTTATTTCAAAATAGTTTTATTTGTATATTTCTATGATTAGAGAGTCAGTCAGTGGTATATCAGATATTTTGCCTCTTTTATTTGATGTGGATACAACAAATTCTCAAATCAAGGTAAAACAGCATGGATAAAAATAAGATGTTGATAAGTCTAAACACAGTAGCAAAATACTACTGTGAGCTAGTCTAAACTATTAAAGCAAAATATGCTCTTGTTGATCATAATGTGCTGAATAGGTTAAAAGCTTTTCAAATTTAAATAAATAATAGAGTACATTTGTTAAATTTTAAATCTAGGCTGATATGATGTTATTAAAGATCTTATGCTGTTAAAATCTATGTTTTACATATGTGGTATTAGAGCACTCTTAAGAGATATGATGAATTACAAAATACAAAAGTTAACTGTATGTATAATAAGCTGATTCCATATAATATTTTAAATGTAAATGTACTTTAAAAGCAACTTTAATAGTTTTGTTAATGTAGAATAATTTCCACCCTTTATACACTTAACTATAAAATTATAAGTTATCCCAGTGTTTAAAGCACCTGGCAATTAATAAATATGTAGTATTCCATAACACACTTGTTCAACAATAAATTAAGTACCACAACAACTGGAAGTGCTTAGGAATTGTATGCAGAGTGTGAATAAGTCAAATGTAACCTAAAGATAGAACACAGACACAAATTACTGGCTTAAAAACAAACACTTATTAACAAATAGTTTATGAAGTGGGTGTTTTCTTGAGCTCATGGTCTTCCATATTTATGACACAGCAATAATGCAAAATTTACACAAATGCACTTACCAGAGATAAGGGCATTTCTGATCTAGTAATAACTTGCCTGGAAACTTTGCCATTGATTCCAGGAATGACTTGTCATTCTAGTAAGAAGATAAGCCTCATCAAGAAAGGAAAGAGTTTCTTGTGTGTCTTTTCCCATATACGACCAACATGTCAGATATCTTACAAAAGTAATTAATGACTTATTTAGTGCACTGGCTACATATACAGTCAAATATAATTGTACTGGTTCTGACCAAAAGTGACTGCTTAAGGAAAGGATTAAGAATAGTCCACAGTTAGGCACATCGTGCTCATTGAAAAAATAGGGGAAAAGCTGAAGAGAGGAGACTCAAGAGAGCAAACAAACACCTGCTGTCAAAGGAGCATATACAAGATGTATGAGCTGGTGGGTCCAACCCATAATGGGGTAAGAAAAAAGTCCTGGGTAGAGGAAAATGAGAGAAACCACAAGGAGGAAGAGTGTGACAAAACACTGAATGGCTCAGACAGAACAAGAGCACATTCCAGAACAAAAATAGCATCAAAATTAGAAACCGAAAGGAAGGAATATGTGATAATGTAATGAAGTCAAAGGGTGATGGTGAAAAGAGACCAAAGTGATAAGTACATCCTGTATGTCAGCACACAGAAGTAGAAGAGTGACAGGAGTGGAACAAAGAGATAGCTACATGATCAGAGAGGTGAACAGCTCAATCCTACACACACTGAGAAAGGAATGCCATATCCTGAGGAAAGAGCAATGTGTGAGAGTGGAACAGAAGAGATGGAAAGTTAGAAAGAAAAAAAGACAGGGTTGAAACTCAAGAAAATGGAGTAATAAAACAAGATGTGAGGGTTAACCAAAGGAACCCCTGAAAGTGTATTCTGAAACTGAGCAAAGACCTGAGAGAGAAGATAGAAAGATGGATATATATATATTGTAAAAAAGATGCAAGATAACAGATTGAAAGCACAGACAGCCAGGACTGAGGAACAAGACACAGGAGACAAAATATAAGTTAGCAACAGGGTGTGGCCAAGCCACAAAAAGAAAAGGAACAATTGTATGAAACATTATCCACTACATGCAAATGTCATGTATGTAAAAAAGTAAGAAAAGACATTATTGAATAAGTACATGTTACAGAGCAGGTAGCAACTTCTAAACTTAGACTGCATGGAGCAAATTCTTATGTCTAAAACTATTCTGTTAATCATACAAACTTTATAGACTGTGAGATAAGTTAAAGAGCAATGAGTGAGGATGAAACATTATCCACTACATGCAAATGCTAACACGCAATGACCTATACCAAAATAGTAATGTCTATGTGTAACTTGTCAAGAAGAAATGTATGAGAACTAAATACTGACATCCATGGATGCAACTTATGCAGTAAAAACATGGAAAAAAGTATTACTCATTACTACTCTTCCTACAGGCTTGGTTGAATCAGTTATGTTTGTGACCCCATGTTGACCTACATAGTTTCCTTACTCTAGGTTCTAATTTGATTGGTGTACCTTCATTAAATTGCACAAGCTTTCAGTAAACATTAAGAGTGGTTTGAAGACAAAAAAATACAAATTTTTAATAAAGTATTTTCACCACAACTTTCTCCATATAATATGGAATCAAAATGTTGACTACTCAGAATTTTCATTTGTGTAATCTCTGAAACCTAAATAAATTTCACTGTTTCTACATAAAACTATATTTTATCCGTTATTTTCTCTGCTCTAACTCTATACAAAATTAATTTGACTGAACCTTATAATCACCATAAACAAATAGGAAATAAACTTAAAATATTTTTTCCTTTCTAGATTGATTTTAAATTGTAAATGAAACTACATGTCTAGCTAATAATCTCACCACAAAATATGTAAATCACTTGTTTAAGGTATAGCTTATGTTACTCTATCAAATTACATAATGCATGTGCTACTCATGAACACATGAACATTTTTTATCATTACTTTTCTTTTATTTTACTTAATCCAACCTCATCTAACCTAAAAATATTTTAAATTTTATATTTCAGTTACTTTTATAATAATAAATAAACAATACAGATGAAAAATAAGAAATGTAGTATTTACCTCTTTCTTATTTAGTATTTACCTCTTTCTTATTTTTTGTTGTTGTTGATTGTCAATGAAACATAACCCTATTTTTTATACTAATGGTATATAAAATGGTTAATAATTTTTAACTTAATTAAATAATGCAAAAAGAGCACAGAATAAAAACACATAAAAAGTAGACACTGTCCTATAATTATCATAATATTTATGCCTTTTTAATTATGCAATAAGAGCTGTTTAAAACCCAGCTAACTTTGTCTACATATTTTCTGTGGGAATAAAGTGTGAACTGAAAGTGAAATAAACAATTCTCTGTACAGGAAACAACATAACATAATACATGACATGACAGATCAAATAATTTAGCTTTCTACTGGTTATAAATAATATAGTATTAAACATCAAAGAGAACTACTGGCAATTTGTGAAAAAGAGGACCTGCAGATGAATGTGGCAAGTAGGTCTGATTTTATAATTAGTAACTAGCTTATAGCTACTTAATCAAATAAAATTGAAGACTATAAAAATTATGCTTTGCTTGAATAATAACAGTATCATAATGAGTAATTTATGAAGTTAATTTGAGAACTTAAAACTTACATAATTCAAATTTAGGTTATTAGCTACAGTTTGATGCTAGGTTTTATTTGTATATTATGGTAATAAAGCAGTTTAATTAAATTTTGAATATAACTTTAACCCCTCATGATATGTGCAGAAAAGAATACCCATATGGATAAAATTAAGTGACTATGTTAAGGAGTAATGATCAAAGTCTATTCATCATCATAAAAATGTTGCAAGTTAAGGAAAAATAACTTATATCAAAATATTATCTTCTATACGTACATGTTAAGGTGTAATGAAAGAGAATGAAACAATAATGTGTGCATATTAAGGAATAAATAACTATGACTAAACAAGTACTGACTAAGAGTAGAAGTGAAGGAGTCATGACATATGATGAGAAAACATATCCCATATGTTATTTGTGAAGAAGCAAAGAACTACAAATAAACACCAACATCTAAATTTACATGCTTAGAATAAGCAACTATTTCTGAACATCAACTGTTGTGTATACAGAAAGAATCAACAAACCATGACCAAACATCATATTCCAAATAGGACATGATTAGGAGGAATTAACTATGTGTAAACACTATTTCCTATATGTAAAGGAGTAATGAACTATGGGTAAACATTAACCCCAATGAGTTGTATATTAAGGAGTAATGAATTGTTTCAAAACAATATCGTCTGTGTGGACATAGTAAAAAGTGAGAACTAGAGCCAAAACACAACAAGAATATGTATATGGAAAGGAATAATTAACCAAGACTAAGCATTATATTTCATGTGTACATGTGAAAAAAGTAATGAAACAGATGTAAATATTTTGTATGGGTATGGTAACATGGTAATGTGTAATCAAAAATCGAAATATTATTTTATTTCACCTAATATGTGGGCATGTTAAGGAGTAAGAAGTAGAACTAAAGATTAACATGCAGTAACCATGATTAAATGTTATATTGTATAATAGTGATGTAAACATGGCAAGGTATTGTCAATTAAGGCTAAGTATTATATATAGAGTACATGTGAAGAAGTAATGAAGAAAATGTAAACATTACTTTCTACTTGGACACACTGAGGTGTAATAAACCAAAATGAAATGTTAACTACTATATGTTACATGTGAAAGAGCAACTAACTACAACTAAACATTAATGACAATGTTTACATGATAAGAAATAAGTGAATGCAACTAACCATTAATGCCTATGTGTAAATGTAAAAGAGAGATGAACTATGATTAAAAATAATATAATAAATGGTATAGGTTAGGTAGTAAATAACTACAATTAAACATTATAGTTATATCGTATTTCATATGTAGACATGTTAAGGTGTAATAAATAATGTCTAAACATTAAGTCCTAACCGTTATGTGTCAATGAAGAATAAACTATATCTAAACAGTAACGTTTACATGTTAGCTGTTAAGACAGTAGGGATGAAGCACAAAAAGCAGGAGCAAATTAAACCTCAAAGTAAATGACAGGTGTAGCACTAACACTAACAGGAGAGAAGAAAGGAAACAATGAGTAGAAAGCATATGTATGGCAGGAAAAGTTAAGGGATATTCAGTAGGTAGAAAAGTATTACTAGAAAATCACTCCATTTATTTCTCTGCAACTTCTGCTTCAAAATCTGAAAAGGGAAATGTGCGGTAGGGACAAAAGAAGAGAGTCCAGGTGGTAACACAGACCTCACAATATGGTGGATGATGGTATGTTACTCTTCTTCTTACTATATTTGTCTTCCTGAGCAACATATATCTCAACACATGATGGTTTTCACAGTCTCAAGAAGCAGAGAACTTCCTAAATTTTTGGTAATTGTAAGTGATATGTGTACTAATATCAGCAGAAAAATAATTTACATTAGTCTGCAAATTCATACTGAAAGATTAAAAATACAACATAAAGTTGTTGTAATAAGTACATCAACAACTCTCAGCTAAAAACAAATAAACAAGCATATCTTGGCATAACAGTACTGAGAAAATGAATGAGGATTTTCATACATTACTTAGATGGAACATTTGTGCAGGGAGGTATGTCACACTCCTTCTGATTGAGTGTTTTGCCATGTGATACGTCATTATGCAGTAGTGCAAATTCACATATCTTCACATGGTAAGTGAATCTTTAAAACAGAATAGTGTTACTTCCTAAAAAAAATAGCTAATCTGCGCACAGAGGTGAATCATGATATCAAAGTTTACACATCAATGTATGTTAGGTAAACTGTTACAAGTTCAATTCTTGCAAGTCTTTTGAAAATAATGTTCATAATACTATGCACCTGTTCCAAATGTTATATAATGCATTTATTTCAACAGCAATTTTAAATTGCTTGTAGTAATGGATGTTATGTTATAATATTCTATATAGCATTTTCCTCTTGATTATTATAAATTGTTTCATATTTGATTACTTTATAATTAAAATTGTATTTATTTAAAAACCAGTGAAGAAAAAAGTTTTCAAAAAAGGAATTAAATGTGGGAATGGGTAATATCAATCCTTCAAAACAAATGCAAACAAGACAGTAGGGATGGCATTTGCATCATCCCTACATAATAGCACAGTGACACAGTGTCGTAGAATGTTGACAGACAAAAATAGGATAAGTTAAACTCAATTGTGGTTGAATTGTTATTTATATATATTGTTCTATGTTAATTTTGCAAATGTT
The DNA here is from genome assembly GCF_004210375.1 of Tachypleus tridentatus. Taxonomy (NCBI): domain Eukaryota; kingdom Metazoa; phylum Arthropoda; class Merostomata; order Xiphosura; family Limulidae; genus Tachypleus; species Tachypleus tridentatus. Next base: position 44,872,765 of record NC_134825.1, on the reverse strand, counting down.
ATCACTACTATCTTGTTTGCATTGTTTTTAAAGGATTGATATTAGCCATCACTACATGTACTTAATTTTTAAAAAAAATTTTTCTTTACCTGTTTGCTTGTTGGTATTTACAATGCAATATTTTTCTACAGACATAGGAATGTTATATTTATAACTAAGTTCTAAACAAAATGATTTTCCTACTGTAATATTTATTGCTTAACTATTATTGGTTGGTAATTCTTATTTTACTCAGTACTAAAGTTTAAAAAAAACAACACCAAATTGCTGTAAAAAACTAACTTCAAGGGGTAATAATAACAGTTTTAACACTAGAATTGTGATTTTTTAATTACTAATAGTTATTTATACTTATAAATGTGAGTACTCCTTTTGAAACTATGTCATCTCAGTGAAATGGGTTGACATCATTGTTTTGGGTTTTGAGTGATCATGCAACATAAAAGAAGCAGAAGAAAGAACAAGAAGTTCAAACTTTTTACATTCATAGAACTCACGACTCAGTCTTCACATAGATATTGTTATAAAAGGAAATACTATATAGTATTGTAAAGTTATGATGACCTATTCAGGAGATATTTAAAATACAATTTTGGTGAACAATATGAGTCATCCATACATAAGCAGTACTACAACCTGTCTAATAATTACAGCCTTAAAAAATAGTTAATAAATATGATTTTTCTCAATGTCTTTCAGCTATAGCATTTTGTGTTATGAGTCAAATCACCATCAAATACATCACAGTATTTATAACACTCAAGTCTTTTCAATCAAAAATTTGAGAAAGGTAATTCTTGACATCAACTTGTTTCTTACTTCCTTCTCAGATTCACTGAGATGAGCTTGATCAAGAAATTTGAGGGCAAACTCCACTAATACTTCCTCTGGCCATTCTCCAAACCAATCAATAGTTGTACATCTGACTAGTGCAGGGTAGTTCAGAAGCCTTTTCCTATTGGTTAAAACAAAATTAAAATATGTACAAAAATAAAATAAAACTTTAAAACAATGTTTAAAAATATTCAATTTTACTTGAGAAATATGTCATAAATTATTCTATTTGGGCAAGGAAAATGAGAATATATGCACACACACAAACACATGCATACATATCTAGATTTTTTAAACTCACAAGGGTAGTAAAATAAAAATTTAAAGCCATACTATAAAGCCATCATAATGACATTTTACTTGCAGTTACAGTAAACTAAAATAATCTATTATTATATTAATTTGGATATCAAATTAAATTTTATCAAAGAAAGACATTGAAATAAAGTATTCCCACTGCAAAAAACTAATCTATTATTGCATTGATTTGAATATCAAATTAAATTATCTTAAAAGAATCATGATAAGAATCTTTCTTACCATTACAATAAACTAAAGGTAATCAAATATTACATTTAATTTAATTTCAAAATTTAAAACTTTTACCATAAAGAAAATTAAATATTTAAATATATGTCAAAAACTAAATAATTGTTACTACTACCAAGAAACAAAAATAAATATTTTGTTATTATGTTGACAATCATGTTAAAATTTTTTAACTAAATGTTAAATAAAGACACATGAAATCAGATACTTTTTAGTACAAAGAACTAAAAGCAACAAAATTCAAATTATCCAGCAGAAAGATGAAGGTAATATACATGTTTAAATTTATGTAACTGTTTTAATTGTAAAAGGAAATAAAAGTAATATATTATTAACCTTGGTTTATGTCAATTCAGATTCATTCAAATAATTTTACAATTAATAAATCTGTTTCATACTAAAAAGAACTTAATGTAATATGTAATTATATTCTGCCAAGTATTAAATCAATATCTCACCACAGACTCCTTGATGGTTAAGAACGAATATTTTGTAGTCCTATGATTAACTTTGGGGACAAACCAATTATAATAGGCCAGTTTGTGCAGATGCATGTTTGAATTATAGTACATATGTTATCGGCTTACAGCACCAAATATGTGTTTTGTATAGATTAATGATCATCCTATAAAATTATTATATTTTTTGCAAAAATAAAATTAAAGGTAATATTTAAGATAATTTATAACAAACACTGTTTTTGCAACAATGATAAACAGTATATAGTTGTATAGAAAAATATTTACATGAACTCAAACTATTTTCTTCCATAATTAACTGTCTTTTTTTAAGATTAACAAATTTATGTGACCCTCCAAAAGATAATTTCTTCCCAACCAGTGATTTAGCTTGAAGTAGAACCTACAAGTAACCCATAGAATTGTTTTTAATCAGACCTGTATGGTTCTCCAAGAGGGCTAATACAGAACACAACATGAAGATTATCTTTAACTTGGTCTAGAAACTGGTCAAACAAGGCTTGTTTATCTTCACTGAGTTTTCCAGATGTAACTGATTTTTTAAGAGATGAAACTACCTAAATATACACATATAGAATAAAAAGAAGCTTTAGCTACCACTACTTTGATACTAAAAAAAACCTTATTTTTCTGAATATAACTGAGTATGGGTTTCTGAAAATAAAAAACAACAAAAAAGTTTAAAAGTGGATTTGATTTTTAATACATATACTGATAACAATAAAAAAGGCTGACATAACTTGATGTAAATATGAATGATTTGTCACTTTACAAAATTTAAAATTCAAAAACAGTTAAAGTGGAAAAGAAATGCATCATTTAAAAAAGATATTATGTCACTGTTAACATGAAATCATAATGCTCACAGTGGCAAATGTTTTTTTCACTGATACTCTTCTATCCCATTTTAGCTCTTTTTTAATTTTAAATAACTTGATGAATTAACAATGAGTAATATTACTCTGATACCTTAATAAAGGAACTCTTTAAGTATTATATTTTACACTAAAAATTTAACTAGATTATACTGGTAAGATTATATGCCATAATGCTATGAACTATATATAATATTTTGATTAAAGTAAGATGGGATTAAAATCTTTTGTGAAGGTGAATAATGAACCATGCAATATTTTAAACAATACTTACAAATCAGTTTTTTTTAACATAACTCATAATGAAAATGTAAATAATGACTACATATTGTGATATTAACTCTAATTTCTTACTTTTTTAAATTTCCCCAAATAATAAGTCTAATACAAACACAAATTATAATGAAACAGACTTTTTTCATCTTGGTCTTCAGGCTATATGTATCTGGAACATAATGAATAAGAAATGGAGAAATGTTGGTTTACTTTCCCATAAGCTATCAGACCAAAAAATTAATTTAATTAATTTTTTTTTTTTAAACGAGGAATCTCTAAAGCTAGAGTACGTAATAGATAATGATTACTTTAGAGATTCCTCATTTTTAAAAAAAAATTAATTAAATTAATTTAGCTCTAACTGCAAAACAATGCACTTAATTCTTAAAAAACAAAAATGCAAGTTTATAAATTATAAAAAAACCCATTTCTCTCTGTAACAATCTTAATCTAACAAAAAAAAATAATTTATTTTGTCAAAATGAATGTGGATTAGTATTCATGAAACAAAGTTTCTGTTTGTTGCTAAACACAATGTTGCATAATGGATTCTATGTACCAGTTGTGGCTACAAAAGGGATTGAACCCCACATTATAGCATTAAAAGCTCTCAAATAAGCCACCATGGGACAAAAGTATCTCTGAGTAGTTGAAATGTCTCAGACATTAAACAAAATAAAATCTCAAAGAAAAATAATAAATAATATACAATGAAAGAATAAAAATTTCTTTTTTTTTTCTTTTTTTTTCTTTTTTTACCTTATCCACTTCTTCTTGTTTGAAGAGGTTGGGAACTTCTCCACTGCTCAATATATTGTTAATATCATCTAAAAACCCCTCATGTTTTACTTGACTGTCAGTAAACAGGAAAACTGTGGGTTCTTTCTTAATTCCTGTCTGCCAGTAGAGATTCTTCAGGTCTATGATATTGTTTGGAAAAGTAAAATTGGACAGATTACTGCAAGATAAAACACTGAAAAGTTAATATTTTCCTACACTGAAAATATACTTCCAATGGAAGTTTCCCTTCTCTGCCAATCTTATTTGTTTCAGCTTTTATACCCCACTAAATTGCCCACAGAGAATTAAATCTTATGATTCTCTTTACTTACATCAATGCACCCCCTATACCAAATATGTATATCAGCTCCCTTCTATTACTTACTATTCACTTTTTGAGATAGTCCAAATTAAACTGGTCCAAAATTGGTCATTTTATGGGGAGGAAGGTCAGGATAGTGTTAAAGAAGGTAAGTATCATCGAAAATACAGTGTCAGTAACTAAAACTTGTTTATTTTGATTTACACTTTAGGTAGAATCCCATATTGACAAGGTGAAGGAGCTGATGAGGACAAAGTCTACAAAGAAAGTTTCTGCATAGAAAAGTGTGTAAACATTAAAAATATAGTAACAGAACACTAGTGCAGTCTAAACTACCCCTGAAACATTTTCATTTTTTGCCAAGACTACGTGAAATCAAATTCTTGGGCAGTAAAAGTGGACCAGCCACAGAGGTAAATTCCCAACATGTTAAAAAGAACATGAATTCTTCAAGACCCTAACCAAGCAGATGCGATTCCATGTCTAATCCTTGGAATTATAGGACTGTGGATGCAAACTGAGATCCAAAGTGTAATGGGTAGGGCATAAGGGCCATTGTATTGTTTAGACTTGTTTAGTAAGGTGATATTAGTTGAACCCAAATTGAAAGTTACAGAATGTTGCATGTTAATTCACCAGAATTATGAATAGAAGACATGAAACACCAAAATGGTCAAATCCTTGCCCCAGCTTGAAGAAGTGCATAACACAACAAGCCAAGCTCAGAAGAATTACTGGATATGTTACATCTCACTCAACCTATAGAAACAGAGATTACCTAGTTGAGTACAGGAATGATACTTTGCATGCAGATTTATGAAGAGTCAACGATCCTCTTCTCTGGTCATTGAAATAAAGAGAATGACCAAAAAAGAGGGATATGCATAACCTGAACAGATAGTGTAGAGTTATCTCTGAATCACAATTATTAGGAGGCTCCCAGGTAGGCTAGTTCTGCTCCTAGCATACATCTGGAAAAAAACATCTCCAAAAGATACCAGCAACAAATTACTAGAGATCAACAAAAGAGCAACAGTTGATAATCTTACCAAAGTAGAAGTTCAATAACTGACTAAGATCCCTTAAAATTGAGCAGAATACCTATGAAAGGCCTCATATAACAGTTGCAAAGATGATAAAGAGCAAAAAACTGCAAAAAAGGAACAGTCAAATCCTGTAAAACTGGGTGAGGGTGAGAAGAATAGAAACATAAGTCTGAGGAGTTGCAAAAAAAAAAAAAAGAAGAAAAACATCCAGCTTCTGAAAATCTAAATATGGGTCCTCCAAGCAATGGAAAGATAAAGCACATTTATCCAATAAACTAGGAAGACAAGGCATGACAGCAGCCTCTCTCAATTTATCTACTAATCTCTGAGCATGCAGAGCAATGTCTGGTGAAGGTGAACAAGGTAATTAGCCAAATGACTTACTCCATGCAAAGTAGAAGAAGAATTTTAAGCCACAGAAGAAAAGACATAAAAAATGTGATGTACTAGTTGCAAAAAAAATGAAGGAGGTGGGATGTCTGTTCAGAGCTAATGATTAACTGACTGAGTAATGAAAGGAGCCAGAAAAAATAAAGAGTTTAAATTCTCATCAGTCCATTCCTGATCCTCCTACAAGGTCAGCCTTTGATCTTGCAGAAGAAGAAACATTAGTCCTCAAGAAAGACTCCACCTGTCAATATATTCAAAAGGGTTGTCTCCCTGTCACCCTGGTAACACTGGATCCATATGTGGCAGATTAGGAACACTAGGAGACTCAATACCAGAAACATGAGAATTGATATCCAAACCTTCTAATAATTTTAATTTTTTGTAATTGAAATGAAAAAAAGACAATAACCTCAAAACACAATAATACGGGTTGAAAACAAAATTATCCAAAGTGGTTGGTTGTTTAGTCATTTGGAATTTACTGGTACAAAGCAACAAACAACTATGTTATTTGTGCAAAACAACTGGTAAGAAATGTAAAAGTAAAATTATTATAAAATGTAAAAATTAATCAAGTTAAAACAAAGCAATGTTCACAATTCAAATTAAAGACTTAAAAAGAATTTATAAGGCCAATAGCTTATAAAAAGTTAAAAACATGAGGAAGGTGGACAGTGTCACCAGCATCAATGATACCGTCCAACGTTACAGAAATGACGTCTAAAATGGTGCTGCCATTCAGAGTCATAATGACAGCTCAACAGTAAAACGTGGGCTACTGTGACTTGAGTGTTATAAAGGCCACACTTTGAACAATCAGTCCCAAATAAAAGAAAATTATGAGCTAAAAACTGTAACCAATACATAGCCTAATTAGGACAACTTCCTTTTTCCATTTCTTTCAGAAACAAGACAGCCAAAGAACAAAAGAAGGTTTGATCTCTAAAAGCTTGTTATGATGTTGCCCTCTCCAAGTTAAATCCCAACTGGTATGAGCCAAAGCCTTCGATGCAGGACTATAGACCATATACAGGATATGTATGGCCATGATGTCACCAGAGCAGATAGACAGCTGAAGTGTCAGTGAGTTTGTTCCCATGAATACTGATGTAGCCAGGTATCCACAAAAACTGGATAAAAACAGAAGATAAAGAAAAATGGGCCAGTACTTTTTGAATATCAATGAGAACAGGGTGATTATTAAGGCTAAGTAATTCCAGTATCAGTAAAGAGCTAAGAGAGTTGGTGTAAACAGTACAATCTGTGTACTGCATAGCTTCCAGGACAAGAGCTATGGTACCCAACTCAGAAGAAAACACTACAACTGTAGAGAAGATCTTGTGAGCAGCCACCGAGCCACAATAAACCATGGCAGATCTCAAAGAGTCACCTGATTTTGAACCATCAGTATAAATAGAAGAATAGTTCAAAAGATGTTCAAAAAAGACAAAAAAGGGTACTTCCAATAGGAAGTATCTACCTTCCTCAGATAACTGAAAGAAAGATCACAAGTAGGGATGGTAACAAGCCATAGCAGGATGGGCTGATAAGTAAAGGCACCAATATCATCCAATGATACACGCATTAACTTAATGTTGAGAACAGTAGGACTAGGTGGGATGCTATAATAAGAATTAAAATTTAATGGCATACTGCAGGAAAAGTTGCTATTTATGGAGGTAAAGAGAGGGTTTGTGGGACTAAGTGTACAAACTCTGGATTAGACAAATGTGGAGATCCCCCATGAAGAGTCAATGCTCCAGATGGTGAATGGGGTTCAGCACCTCCAAGGTTGAGATCCTGGCAGAACCATCTATCGGAGACCCATAGTCCAATTTGGAGCATTAAGTATTAATTAGCTCCCCAAGAGGTAGAAAAGAGGATACAAAGAATGTATAGTGCCTTGAACATGTGACATAATAACTGCTTGATGTGAAGAATGAAAATCAGCTTACGGTGAAATATAAGCCCCAAGATATTTGCCTCAGTCACTCAATTGCTAGCAAAGGTGTATGCAAATAGTTTTAAAGAAAGGAAATGTAAAATTGTTAGCTGTGGCTCACTTCAACAAGTAACTGAGGGCAGTCTGAAGATACCTTTTAATAAACCTCATGTTCAACAACCAACATGGCATTAATCTTGGTACTGAAAAGTGTCACACTTAAGACACAGCCCAGAAAGACTCCAAGTTCCTGTGGATTTGGATGTTTGGTGTTTTACCGTGTAAAGCAACTAGGCTATCTGTGCATTCTTGTGGAAAAGAATGGGAACTGTCAAACCAACATAGACTTGAAATTACCTGTCCAGTAAAAAGTTCCAAATAAAAATGGGCAAATGGCCTCATAACACATAGAAGTGAAAGCCCTGCAAAATGCTGTATCTCCATGTAGTGTCATAAGCCTTCTCAAGGTCAAAAAACAGATAAATGAGATGTTTCCTCTTGAGGAAGGCTTCCATAATTGACATTTCAAGTCAAATCAGGTGAAGCACTGTCAAAAGAACCCATACTACATAGACAAGAGAAGGTCATTTGATTAAAAAAAGCCATACCAAACTAAAATTAACCATCCTCTCTAAGACCTTATAGTGACAATTGGTGAAAGCAATTGAACGACAGTTAGAAGGAATCATGGGCTTAGAGAAATGGAAGACAACAGCCTATATCAAGTATTAGGAAAAACTTTCTTCTCCAAGATTAGGTTAAAAACTACTATAATAATAGCAAGAGAAAGAGATGAGAGATGCTACAGCATCTAATAATAAATATTATCAGGTCTGACCAACATACTGCCAGACTAAGGAAGAGAAGCTTGAGTTAAACCAGTGTAAATGGATGATTATAGTCATAAAGACAATTCGCCCAAAAGGAAAGAGGCGCTCACTCCACCTGAGACTTAATGACCAAGAAGGCGAATGAAGAAACAGGGGTATTAGATGCATGAGAAAAGCTCTTGCTGAGAGTATTGGCAATGTTCTGACATCAGCAACTTCCTGGCATTTGGAGAGTAGGATGGAAATGAGACAGAAAGTATACTTCCAACTGACCCCCCAAATCTTGTACCATATGATTCTGGAACTGGTGATAGAATTAATTCTAGTTGTGAACTTAATCCAAGATTCCTTCTGGCTTAGATATCTAATCTGCCATGCATGGGTGTGAGCCTGCTGGAAAGCAATGGGTTCAAAAGAGTAGTATACCTACAAAAGGCATCCAAGACCTGTTTTTGAGCCTTCCATGTCTCCTGGAAAGCAGGACTCCACGCTGGGCGAGGACACCATGGAAAACGTGTTGAGGTCTTAGGAATAGACTAAATAGCTGCCTGGACGATACACTCAGTTACTACAACCACACAGTCATCTATTGATGGCAGACAGATGACAGCAGGATTAAGTTTCAATTGGGTGATGAAATAGGGTTGGTTGGCTTGATCCAACTTCAGTCAAAGAACATGGGTTTAGTAGCACTGACCATGTCTAATATCCCTCAAAATGACAGGAAAATGATTACTACCCTGTGGGTCACTGTCAAACCTCCAAGAAACGTGAAAGGGATAGACAGAGAGATCAATGTCAATAAAAAAGCTGACTATGTGTATGAAAATTAGTATAAAAACCACTATTGAAAAAAGAAAGGTTGTGATCTCAGAGCATATACTCTATGGAACAACCCATCCCAACAGTACCAGAGGGGATTATGCCTATTAAAATCTCCCATGATTAGAAAAGGAGATGGCAACTCTTCAACAAGGGCATGAAGGTCTAATTCATTATCAGTTTCTCCAGGAGACAGGTAGTGAGAACAAACAGTGATGGTATGTCCCTAAAAAAAAAAAAAAGGGCTGCAACTGCCTCCAAGGATGTATCGAGCTGCAAAGACAAGGTGGTTACATGCTGGTCGACCAGCAGTACTACCCCTTCAGGGACTTGTCCATTACACAACATGTCATGCCAGTATAAAGAAAACTGCTGAAAGAGGGCTGTATGGGTAGGTTTCAGAAATATGTCCTGTAAAGAATTACACACAGGATAATAGGAATCAATTAAGGTATCAACATTAGAACAGAAACCTCAACAATTCCACTGTAGCAAAGTGGCCATATTTACTTAAGTGGAAAAAAACTGGGTGGATAACCCTACAGTTTATGACTATGCTGTTTTTCTTTATTAGAAGGAGGCCTGTCAACCTCCACGGATCCTACCATGGGTTCAGCAGATAGTTCTCTGTTGGTGGACATAGATTCTTGCAACTGAGAGAGTGAACCAATAATTGTTCTGCATCTCAGGGCTGAAGAAGATAGACCTAAGCAAATGCAAAAAGCTGGGGTCAAAGAAAGTGGACCTGGGCAGTCACTGGAAAGAATGGTGGTGATAGAGACAGGAGTAGATGTTGAATTGTCAACTTGCTTATCCACAGAGGGCAAATGACTCTTCATGATGGAGAGAAAACCATTATAATTAATATAGTGCAGTTCTAGTTCACACTTGTAGGTGTCATGGTCTTTGTCATCACAATGAGCACATGTCACAGAACCATGACTAGATGCCTTAGAAAGACCTCACCTTAACACTGGAAACATCTGAAAGGATTGGGAATACATAGCTGTGCCTTTCAATTTTAGATATCATGCCTTGACAGCAGCAGATGGACAAGGTGATGTAAACATCAAAATCAGAACATTGATAAACAGCATAATTCTATCTTTACAAGTGGAAATATGTTGCACATCAGAAATTCTTTGGCTTGAGAAACCAGTGAGGATCTACAACTTGGGATATTTTTCAAATCCCTCTTCACAAAAACTCTTTGTGAAAAAATCAAAGTAGCATGAAGAGTAACCTCAATGTGTATACCCTCAATGGCCTTCCAATTCAAAAGGAGTTCAGTGTGTTTTAGAGTAGATATTTTCACCAAGACATTCCTATATCATGCCTTCTTGACTGACTTTGGACAGCCTGAAAATCCCTCTAATTCCTTCTGAATAAGAAAGAGGCATTTGCCCCAAAATTTTGTTAGACAAGGAATGAAAAATCAGAAAACGAGGTAAAGAATCAAGAGGAGTTTAAAATCAGTGGTCAAAATCGTAAAGGTGTGACCATTTACCAATCAGTTGTGTTTTTACCATTTTATTTTTGGTTTTGATAGGAGAATCCATAATAAAAGGAGCATGATTTAGTGTCCACTGATCCCACCAACCATGGAGTCCTACAAGGGGATGCACTACAGTGCCAAACACAAACACTGCAGCAATGCCAGGGTTTTGTGAACACTACCCAAACACCAGCATAAAACATAATGTCTAAGGATGCCCAACACTGGTACTTGGTTAATCCTAGCTTAACAGAACCAGCCAATCAGCCCTTAGGGGGCCCCCAAGGCCACCTATCTACAGGAAATCAAGGACAAAGCAGTGTGCTTGGTTTAGACAGCTGAACTACAAGGTTCCCTGCCTCTCCTACACAGGTCACCACTCATAAAAACACTTGTTTAGATACTTAGATCCCAGAGGAGATAAACTGAAAATACATAACCTTACCTGGAAGGAACCCCTTCCCATGTACAGAATACAGGAGTCCACCTCGAAGGGGATGTATATATAATGAAAGTTATGCGATACATAAGAGAAACCTATAAAAAGCATGTAAAACCTTTATCATAACATTCTGCAATTTCTGCAAGAAGTTCTAAGTGTTGAATAAATGTTAATTAATAAATATTCTTTTGGTATTTTAACATATATATTACTTACTTGATCTTAAAACACCACGAAAAATAAATGTTTATTATTATCAACTATCTCTTATCCTTTGTACAGTTATAAAGAGTTCAAAATTTGTGTTGGTGTTTAAAAAGTTCTAAATAGTGATTAAATGTCAATTAATAAATATTATTTTGGTATTTTAACACACGTATACTTGGACTTAAAACATAAAGAAATATTAATGTTTATTATTTCTAAATATCTTTTCCTTTGTACAGTTAAGAAGAGTTTAAAATTTGTCAGAATGTCTACATTATTTTTTCTACTTCCTCACCTAGAATACAGTAAAAATACTAAAGAGTGCTATTTAACTCTCTCTTAGAGCACACGGGTACTTGTTTGCATGATAATATTTTATTTTTCTGCATAGTTTTTATTTGAAATGTAGTGATTAAACAATTACTTTGAGACTGATGAAATAAGTGAAGAGTAGGTGAGTTTCTGAGATACAAAAATTCGTTTTAACTAAATTATGTTATATTCATTTACTAATTCAAAACGATTTCCCATTATTTTTAACAGAATTCTGTACTAGTCTTTGTAAAGAAAATGCTGTTGATTATAATGTTGGAAATCATTACATATAGGTCATGAAACTGGCAATGCACTTCATGTTGAAGTAAATAATTAGAACATAATCAGTTTATAAGCAACTCCTGTATTTTACTAGTGCAAAATTTTGGCTACTTGAGAGATTTAATCAACAGGTGAACTACTATATGAAGCTTCACTGAAAAATTTATTTTCGTAGCATATATTGCTAAGGTTACCCAGGTTCATTTTTATTGTATAAGATTTTCTTTAACATTATAGTATTAAAATATTGTAATATTTTCATGTTTTACTGATTTTTCATAAAGTGACCTATAGACCTATAGAATAACTGCAAATTCAGTTGTAATAATTATTACAAAGAAGTTATGAGTATACGAGTTCATGAGAAACAAATAAAAAACTTTTGTACAAAAATATAATGAACAAACTTTCCTCTCCATAACCACAGTTTGTATACTTGCTTCATATGTTAGATACTCGCATTAATATCTAAAATTGGTTTCTCCTTCAAGTTTTTTCTAAACAGAGCAAGCATTACATTACTGAGTTGAAATAACTAGGTCAGACTTTCCCAGAGCAAGTAGTACTATCCACATACTGGCCAAGGAGGTTATAAAAATGAGATATTACCTAACCTATCATTAGAGAAAACTGCTGTCCACATTCATATATAAGGTGCAGCTTTACAACTGTTTCTCCCATGAGCAGGAGAGGACCAACAGCAAAAGGTAGCTACAATAGTAGCAACTTAATTTTTTTTTTTGTGAAAAATGTATATACACTTGAGTACCTGACAAATTTTGAAAAATTCTATATTAAAACAAATGATAGAAAATGCATTATATGTTTGCAGTCCACAAAAATGCCATTTTCCCCCGTAAGAATGGGTGTCTGCTCTTAAAGGCAAGGAAGACATTTTGCTATGCTAAAGATTTTTTGGCAGACACTCTTGCCAGTAAGTAGAAGACTTACCTTCTCTGAATTCAGCAATTCCATAATTTCTTGACACTTCAACTTCAAATATAGAATAGTTACATATGTAGGCTGCTAGACGAGTCAGACTCTTCCGTCCACTTCCATCCATTCCTATTAACGACATACTTCCTCTTGGTTGGCAAATCACCCGGATTATTCGACATACTGTACAAGTAAAGAAATATTTCAGTTTATTTTTATTTTAAATTTATTTTGTTAGTTAAAATATACTGTTACAAACGTTTTAATATTTCTGTATTCATTTCAAAATATAATCAAATGTTTTAATTCCATATCAAAATGCAACAACTTGCATAACCCATTAAGTTCACAAATTAATTTCAGCAAGAGATCATTACTAAAATAAAAAAAACATTCATGATATACTGGTGTTTCATTTTTCAAGGACTTTGAAAATTGGCCAATGTTGTGGATATTATTTATACTTAAATTTTAAGAGTACTAAATGACATAATAATTCAAAACAGCTCATTCTTTTTATCTACACAACACATTTCCAAAGTAGTCAAATCTGATTATCACACACACAATATTACACACAATTGTACTAATTTTCAATGTACTTGATATGACACACTTGTTAAGTAAAAGTTGATTAATGTCTAGTCACCAATGAGAAAACTAATAACTCACTGTGCTCAACTGCATCCTGAAAGAGTACCAAATTCATTGCCACCACCTGAGGCATAAGATTATATTCTTCCAGTTTAACCTCCAAATGATTTTTCAAGGTCTGAAAGTTTTGAATGTCTTCATAGATTCCTTGCTCATTCATAAAGCTTCCTATGGAACAGTCTTTAGTATAAAAACTTATCAACTATTGAAAATGTATTATTTCTGTGAGTTAGAGAGTGGTGATTGCTGTTGATTGCTGTTACTTTACTTTAATGAAAAAGCACTTTTTCGAAGTACAGTCAACCTTATAATTCTAGAGGTAAGAGATAATAACCAAAGGAATCTTATGTTGGAATTATACTGAAAATTATACTTTTATTTTCTGCTGTGGAACTACCAGTATTTTCACCAACATATATATATATATATATCATACAATGCATAATACATCTCTCTGTGTCATTAGTTTAAAATGCAAACCAAATTCCATGGGAAAGTTTTAAAATATTGAACTAAACTAAAATAAACAAATTATATGAGCAGCAGCACAGACAAATGTTCCTAATGGACAGTAGCATTTTTTATCTACATTTTTAATTGTGATAAATGGGAGCAGAAAAATAATGGTTTTGATCATTTGTAATATCAAAGTCCTCCACAAAGTATAAAGATATTACACTGTACTATGAAAAAGATAGGATTCATACATGAATGTAGTGGATTGAAAATTTAAACTACATTCACAGACTTGATATCAAGAGTAGTTACCAAGTAACAATGTACCTGCAATCTATTACATTAAATCAAAGTAGTAAACTTCCAACTAAAGATAGCATATACAGTAAAATTTGATAATTCAATAATAAATCAATCTCTAAAAAAACACAACAAAAGGTTTGTGAATCTAATATGTGAAAGGACAGCACTTTATTACCCTTGAAATGAAAAACACAAGCTGTAATACTAAGTTGAAACAAAAAAATGAACACTTTATTACTGGAGAAAAAGAAAGAAACTGGCTGCACATGCTAATGGAAGGACCACTGAAGGATAGTGAAGCTTAATAAACAATGGCATCATATTGTATTTAAATGGAGAAACAAAGTACGAGATTACTATATTTAGCAAAAACAAAAGAAATAAACTTTACTGAAAATAGAATTAAGCAATACATGATCAGTAGCCATCCGTGTAACAGAATAAACAATAACGGGACTTCTCTGGTTCTCTCATAACAGCACAACGAAAGATTTTCTCAAAAGATGTAGGTAATGTAATTGGAAAATGCCAAAACTGCATTCACAATACACATTCTCTCTATAACTGACAAGTGAGAAAATAGGGATTGGAAAAGAAGAATATCCATATCCTTAATATATAAGTTCAGGTAGGGCACAATGCAACTATCCCATGATACAGTAGTTAAATTTCTTTGATTGATCAAGTTATATAAAGTAACATTTCAGACTGAATTTACACACAACCTCAACTGAATTTATAATTTTTCAGATCAGAACTTAGAAAAATTGTTCAGGTATAAAATGTAGACTAATGTAGAGAAGCGTATGTACTATTTGTGCTGCTAATTGGTCTTTAAGTGTAAGGTCACATAATGTGTAGTTTAACATACCCACAATCCTTCCACCGGATTTTGAACAAAATCAATACATTAAAAAACTTGTTGCCTTCAGCCATAACAATTAGGTAATAGCCCCTGTAATTATTCCTATTACATATTATGTATTGAGATTGTATTATTGTGAGAAAAAAAAGTTCTAAACAATCCTACAACATTTTTAATAACAATATAGTAATTAAAAAAAATTGTAGTTACTATTTTAACATTAATTAGATATTGTAATTACTTTGTATACTCCATCTCTATTCATAGCAAAAATATACCACAGTAATTGTTTACTTTCCTACCTTGTGATCATGCATTATATGTTCTAATGAAGTCTTTTTTTTTTTGCACTATAAATTAAACATGATTTAACATATCATACATAAATTTTATGGTTTCTTTAAATAAACGTCTTGCCTAGATTTAGCAGTCACATTTACATTGCTTTTTTAAAATAAAGATCCCAAAATGGTCAAAACTGACGATTACTTGTATCTGATGAATAAATATAATTTCTTACAGAAAATGGATTGAAACTATGAAGAAAGATAACTGCTAACATACCAAATATTGGCAACTGTTTATTTGGACATATTTTATGATAAGCCTGTTCAAAAATAGTGCCTAACTTGTCACTAATCAGGGACATGAACCATTCTTGATCTTGGTTATTACTCAGACGGTCTGAGAACACTCTGAAACACTCATGAATCCACAGACGTGTTACACTTTGTCTGGTGTCATGAAAATCTTTATGTGCTAGTAGCAACCCTTGAAAAACCTAATAAAAATATTAATAAATACACTTTACTTCTTATATCAATGTTTCAATAATCATACTTATGGCCACACCATGTTATATGAGCACAATCAGAGCCACTCATTCTACTTAACATATTTAGCACTACACATAATGTATTAGTTTTTGTTGTTTTTATTTTATAATCAGGATTTCTCAGCAACAAGATTTAAAGACTAAAAATCATTGATTTATAAATTATGGAAGTTTGTAAATCTGACCTTAAAAATGGTTTTATTAAAATTTTTTTCTGTGTAAGAAAAAATGTGAATCAATGTGTAAAATATTAGAAAGTTTTAAAATTCTGGGCTAATTTTTGGTAACTAGTTAACTGATCTTTGGGCAAATATAACATGATGCTGCCGAACTATTTATTGAAGCAGAATTTCATTCAAGTTTTAACAATCTGTACATATCATAACTTGTCATTATTTTGAAAATAAAGAACCAGACTAGAAAGTAATGGAAACATAAAACAAATTTAATTTTAAATTAATGAAAACTTCAAAGTATTTTTAAATCATGTCCTGTGTATTATATTCCAACCTCATACATGATTATAAAGCTGTCCTTATGTAATAAAGAACTAAAAATATTCGATTAATCAGATGTGGAAAACTTTTGAGGATAAATTTTTAAGTATTCAAGGTAAATATATTCCTTATAGAAAGAAAAGAGCATTTGCAAGTAAAAAAAAAAGAAAAAAAGTTGACTCACAAAAAGTATAAGAGATTAAATTAAAGAAAAGCATAATAAATTTAAACTGACTGTTATAACAGGAGATTTAGAAGATTAAAAAAGTTAGTGAAACAAGAACTTAGAACATCAAAAAGGATGTATGAGAAAAGGTTGGTTGATAATAAAAAAAATTAATAGTAAGAATTTCTTCAAATACTCTAATGGTAAAAGTGAGGATAGGAACCTTGAGTAATGATAAAGGAAGGCTTGTATCTGATGATTATGAGGTGGTTGGGGTTATTAGATATTGTTTTTTCCTCAGTTTTTGCTAATGAATATTTAAGCAGTACTCCACACATTGAAAAGTTGATAGATGGAAACAAGGTTGAACTAGATTACTGCATTAATTCTGAGCTGTAAAAGAAAAAGAAGTGGGATGTTTAGAAAATGATAAGATTCCTGGGCCAGATAATATTTCTCCAATGATTTTGAAGGAAGTTAAAAATTTGATATGTGAGCAACTTATTACAATTTTTTGTTAGTTCTAGAATAGTGAGCATGTACCAGATGATTGGGAGTTAGCTACTTTAACTCCTCTTTTCAAGGGAGGTGATAAAAATTGTCCCAGTAATTATAGATCCTTTAGTTTTACATCAGTTATGGAAAGGGTTTCGTTAAATCTAGTACAAGATGTTTTTCAAAGTCATTTAATAAAGTTTAGAGTTTTACTAGAAAGTCAATAAGATTTCTTTAAAGAAAATTTTTGTCTTGTAAGTCTTTTAACATTTTTGAAAAAAGTTATTGCTAATGTAGATAAAGGTAAGATTTGGTGTATCTGATTTTTCAGAAACCATTTGACAAGTTGCCACACAAAAGGCTTGTAAAAACTCTCTCTATAGGTTTGAGGGATAAGTTAACTAATTGGATAGAAGAGTGACTTGATGGGAGAAAGCAAAGAGTTGTTATAAATGGAGTTCAATAAAAGTAGATTAATGTTACAAGTGGTGTACCTCAAGGCTCAGTCTTAGGACCATTGCTCTTTATGGTTTATATTAATAACATAGATGAAGAAGTGGTCAAAATATTACTTAAATTTGCAAATAATATTAAGGTATTGGGTGTTGCTAGCTGAGAAGAGGATGCTGATGATTTACAAAAGAATTAAGATCATAGTGAGTTGGACAAATCAATGGTAGGTAGGTTTTAATATTATTATTATAAATAATTCCAAGATAATTCATAAGGGTTACCATAATTTGAATTATAAGTATAATTTGGATAGGAATAACCTTGACATTGTCAATGAAGGAATGGAATCTTGATGTGGTCAGTCTCTAAGGCCATCTAAGTAGTGTGCTGTGTTGCTAGTGGTAGGACAAATAGTATTTTAGGTTATGATTTCATCGTATAGGTCACTGGCTAGGTGACATTTGGAATACTGTTTTCAGCTTTGGGTTACTTACCTTAAAAAAGACATTGAATGGTTGAAAATGATTCAAAGAAGGGTTACTAAGAATGGTGCTTGGAATAAAGGAGTTGTCATATGAGGAGAGGCTGAAATGTCTCAAATTCATTTCTCTTGAAAAATATAAGAATTTGGAGGATTCTGATTGAGGTGTTTAATATTGTAAAGGTAATTGATAGTATTGATGAATCATGAGATGGACCAATAGGTCGTATGCTGTTCCAAAACATCTGTTATAAATAATTCCTACAATTAAGTAAAATGCAAAAAATAATGAAAAACAATGTATGAATTTTAATTCACTTAACCCTTTTGAAAACTGTTCTTGAAAGATATTTTGATATATATTGATAAACGTATATTATTACCCTCTAAATATATCAGGAATAAATAGTTTTAATGTATTTTTTAGTTTAATACAACATACATGTATAATACTGAAAGAGCCTTACATGGCAAAACTAACTACAAATACTAACTTTTGGCATACATGTAATTAAAAAAAGTTATCCTTAGTTTGATCTCGCTTGTATATTTATCAAGTTGATTAAAAATCGTTATAGTTGGATGTTATTATTAATTGAATCCTAAAAAAAGTTTGTTATTCTTTCACCTTAACTTACATCTGTAAGAACTTACAATTACCTGCAAACTATTTTTACCTCTGCACACTTTGGTTAAACACTGTAAATTTTCATTTATTTCTAAGTTAATGTTACCAGTAATTGTCGCTTTAAAATTTGATAATTGTTCCTAGACCCTTCAATCTTAACCTTTATCTATTAAATTCAAAAGGTTTAAAAGTATATGTACAACTATTTTCTAAGAGCCAATATTACCTTAGATATATCCCTCAAATTGAACAGGTAATGGATATTTGCAGGAGTAGGCAGCAGGTGAGAAACTACAGCTTTATAAACATCTAAAGTGGCTTGTACCATAAACTCTGCTAAGGGTTTGACATCCTCTTCAAAACTGATAAACTTCTGACTGATCATGGAACCAAAGATACGATGAATCTCAACATCCTTTACAACAAAGAAATTATGACATAATGCAATGTGATGAAAACTATAATCTTTTTTACTGAAATATGTCTAAAAATGTGTTAAGAAATAAAAACTTGATGACTTATTGAGAAATATTAAAAGTAAAATTACAAAACTGTCATATCTACAACTCCTAAGTTTAACAGAACAGGATACTGAAATGATAATTAATCTCAGTGATAAAAGAAAAAATTTATATATTTAGTAATTATAATTCCAACTAGACCTATTGTCAGTCTTGGTTTTGTAATATAATTTAAATTTTCAAATACAATTATCCAGACCAATGATTGTATCAAAGGTACTTGAGCATTAAGCCCAAACAGTGACATTACCTAATTCACAAAAATGTATAATTCCTTCCACAAAAGGTATAATATAATTTAATTTATTATCAATATCCACACAGAATTTTGATTAGTTTTAACATTTCTAAATTTCTCATTAATTTGCTTATATAAAATAGCTCTTGTACTTTTTTAACATTACATAAAATTGTTAACAGGCAACTTCTAAGAATAATAAGGAATAATAAAAATTATTTGAAACAAACGGTCTCAAGTAATAATTAAAAATACTCATATAACTCCATGCCAGACCGCAATATCATACGTTATAATTTCAATCAGAGGCAATATTCCCTTAGTTTAACTTTTTATCAGAATTTGTGTGGATTTGTAAATCCAGTTCCACAGACAAGTGCTCTATCAAATACAATAAAGGGTTAAACGACTAACCTATTTTCATAAGGAACTTTTCAACAACTTATACTACCACATTCTTCTACTCTCATAAGGAACTTTTCAACAACTTATACTACAACATTCTTCTACTCTTATGAGGAACTTTTTTACAACTTTTACTACCATATTCTTCTACTCTCATAAGGAGGTTTTTTACAACTTTTACTACCATATTCTTCTACTCTCATTAGGAACTTTTTCAACAACTTATACTACCATATTCTTCTACTCTCATAAGGAGCTTTTTAACAACTTATACTACCATATTCTTCTTCTCTCATAAAGAACTTTTCAACAACTTATACTACAACATTCTTCTACTCTTATGAGGAACTTTTTTACAACTTTTACTACCATATTCTTCTACTCTCATAAGGAGGTTTTACAACTTTACTACCATATTCTTCTACTCTCATAAGGTTTTTTACAACTTTTACTACCATATTCTTCTACTCTCATTAGGAACTTTTCAACAACTTATACTACCATATTCTTCTACTCTCATAAGGAGCTTTTTAACAACTTATACTACCATATTCTTCTACTCTCATAAGGAACTTTTCAACAACTTATACTACAACATTCTTCTACTCTTATAAGGAACTTTTTTACAACTTTTACTACCATATTCTTCTACTCTCATAAGGAGGTTTTTTACAACTTTTACTACCATATTCTTCTTCTCTCATAAAGAACTTTTCAACAACTTATACTTCCACATTATTCTATGCTCATAAGGAACTTTTCAACAACTTATACTACCATATTCTTCTACTCTCATAAGGATCTTTTTAACAACTTATACTACCATATTCTTCTACTCTCATAAAGAACTTTTCAACAGCTTATACTACCATATTCTTCTACTCTCATAAAGAACTTTTCAACAACTTATACTTCCACATTATTCTATGCTCATAAGGAACGTTTCAACAACTTATACTACCATATTCTTCTACTCTCATAAGGAGCTTTTTTACAACTTTTACTACCATATTCTTCTACTCTCATAAGGAGCTTTTTAACAACTTATACTACAATATTCTTCTACTCTCATAAAGAACTTTTCAACAACTTATACTACAATATTCTTCTACTCTCATAAAGAACTTTTCAACAACTTATACTTCCACATTATTCTATGCTCGTAAGGAACTTTTTAACAACTTATACTACCATATTCTTCTACTCTCATAAAGAACTTTTCAACAACTTATACTACCACATTCTTCTACTCTCATAAGGAACTTTTCAACAACTTATACTACAACATTCTTCTACTCTTATGAGGAACTTTTTTACAACTTTTACTACCATATTCTTCTACTCTCATAAGGAGGTTTTTTACAACTTTTACTACCATATTCTTCTACTCTCATTAGGAGCTTTTTAACAACTTATACTACCATATTCTTCTTCTCTCATAAAGAACTTTTCAACAACTTATACTTCCACATTATTCTATGCTCGTAAGAAACTTTTTAACAACTTATACTACCATATTCTTCTACTCTCATAAAGAACTTTTCAACAACTTATACTACCATATTCTTCTACTCTCATAAAGAACTTTTCAACAACTTATACTTCCACATTATTCTATGCTCATAAGGAACTTTTCAACAACTTATACTACCGTATTCTTCTACTCTCATTAGGAACTTTTCAACAACTTATACTACCATATTCTTCTACTCTCATAAGGAGCTTTTTAACAACTTATACTACCATATTCTTCTACTCTCATTAGGAACTTTTCAACAACTTATACTTCCACATTATTCTATGCTCATAAGGAACTTTTCAACAACTTATACTACCATATTCTTCTACTCTCATAAGGATCTTTTTAACAACTTATACTACCATATTCTTTTACTCTCATTAGGAACTTTTCAACAACTTATACTACAACATTCTTCTACTCTTATGAGGAACTTTTTTACAACTTTTACTACCATATTCTTCTACTCTCATAAGGAGGTTTTTTACAACTTTTACTACCATATTCTTCTACTCTCATTAGGAGCTTTTTAACAACTTATACTACCATATTCTTCTTCTATCATAAAGAACTTTTCAACAACTTATACTTCCACATTATTCTATGCTCGTAAGGAACTTTTTAACAACTTATACTACCATATTCTTCTACTCTCATAAAGAACTTTTCAACAACTTATACTTCCACATTATTCTATGCTCATAAGGAACTTTTCAACAACTTATACTACCGTATTCTTCTACTCTCATTAGGAACTTTTCAACAACTTATACTACCATATTCTTCTACTCTCATAAGGAGCTTTTTAACAACTTATACTACCATATTCTTCTACTCTCATAAAGAACTTTTCAACAACTTATATTTCCACATTATTCTATGCTCATAAGGAACTTTTCAACAACTTATACTACCGTATTCTTCTACTCTCATTAGGAACTTTTCAACAACTTATACTTCCACATTATTCTATGTTCATAAGGAACTTTTCAACAACTTATACTACCATATTCTTCTACTCTCATAAAGAACTTTTCAACAACTTATATTTCCACATTATTCTATGCTCATAAGGAACTTTTCAACAACTTATACTACTGTATTCTTCTACTCTCATTAGGAACTTTTCAACAACTTATACTTCCACATTATTCTATGCTCATAAGGAACTTTTCAACAACTTATACTACCATATTCTTCTACTCTCATAAGGATCTTTTTAACAACTTATACTACCATATTCTTCTACTCTCATAAAGAACTTTTCAACAACTTATATTTCCACATTATTCTATGCTCATTAGGAACTTTTCAACAACTTATACTACCATATTCTTCTACTCTCATAAGGAGCTTTTTAACAACTTATACTACCATATTCTTCTTCTCTCATAAAGAACTTTTCAACAACTTATACTACCATATTCTTCTACTCTCATAAGGAGCTTTTTAACAACTTATACTACCATATTCTTCTTCTCTCATAAAGAACTTTTCAACAACTTATACTTCCACATTATTCTATGCTCATAAGGAACTTTTCAACAATTTATACTACCATATTCCTCTTCTCTCATAAGGAACTTTGTCAACAACTGATATTACCATATTTTTCTGCTCTCGTAAACAAGACCCATCTTTTGGCCTTGTCTCATGGTCATGAGACAAAAAACTAGATGCAAATTCTTCTGTAGTAGTTCAATTTTTGCTCTTTCTGAGCTAAGTGTAAAATCTAGAGCTCTTGCATGCCACACAAGTTCTCTATCAACTGAGCATAAGAGTTAACTCAGTAGTTAATTTTTGTTAAAGTACCTTTCAAACAACTGAAAGTACCAGAAGAGTATATCAACAAATTACATGAAATATGCAAAGATTCTGAAATATTTTCATTTTAATATCAAAGATATAAATAATACATATAACAGCTACTCAAAGAAAAATATGGACAATTTCATTAAAAATAAGTGACTACTGAATTTACAATTAAGTCAACAAAATTTAGAAATTTACTAGTCTTGGAATATATTAGTGTTAAACCTAAGAATATCTGAAACTTATTAAATAATGAGTCATACAATCTTTCTCCAAATTTCAAAATACTTGAATGATTAATACAATGAGAATCACATCTCTTAAAACCTATATTCTTCTAATCCTACATACAATTACTTTTAGTGTGGTGAGAAAAGGACTAAGAACACTATATATATATATATAATTATAAAAATTAAAAATGGACCACACTGTATAGTTTCTCTTATTTAATTACCATCAGTATCTGTTCTAAACCTTGATAGTAGTTAAATAACAAAAACTAAAATATGATCCATTTTTAATTTTAAAAAAGATAAACATTTCTACTTTTTATGATATTAAGTTACATGTTCAAAAACCCTAAGATGTTAATAAAAGTATTATTATTACTAAATCACATATTTCCCATGATCTTAAAACATTTAAGATATCAAGTGGCAGTTCTAAACCTGTGGAAAATTCACATTGATGAGGTTGAAGTGGTTTTGCAAACGCTGAGAAATTGTATTTCTTCCACCTACAGGACAACCCATAGCAGCAAGAAGGAACATATTCTAAAATAAAAAATGAATATTTTATTGGTGTTTGAAAAAAATAATTTATGTTATAAATATGTGAAAATTACATTATTAGAAAGAGATATAAAAGTTTTCTTATTAAAATATTTTGTAAAATAGCCACTTTTAACCTAGATAATGAATGTAGTACTAGCCAACCATCATAACAGGTCAAGTTTTATATCTTGGAACAGAAACGTATATCTTTAAATTCTTTTGATGTGTATTGTTTTATTACAAAATCATGGCTTCAAAACAGATAAACTGTAAAATTTAATGCTTTTGTTAAAATACTATTTTTGAAAAAAACATCAGCACTAACAAACATATTCATGGTACTATATTGTAGAGTAACTATTATTAATATACAAGTCCAACATACATGATTATGAACATTGTTTTTATCATTTCAAGTTGATTTTTTTGAGAAGCTACAATATAAAAGATGCATAAATAATTAATTCAAAAAATATTCCTGAAATGTTAAAAAGATACTTTATAAAGCTTTTAGGCTTTTTTTATTAAACATAAAAATGTATTTCAAGTTACATACATCATAAAGATACACTAAAACAAAACAACATGCGAACCTATTTTTAAAATTAGTTGCAATAATTCTTACCTGAATATATTTTACAATTTGCTTTCTTCTATCATACCAAAATTTATAGTCTAACCATATACGAATAAGTTCAAGTGGAGGCTGAGATCCAAACACATCTTTATGTGGCAGATTAAAGTCATCCATGAATGTCATTAATTTCTTACCACCAAAAGGGACATAAGTTTCCTTTGTGCGTTTCTCAAGTTTGCTTTCAATTATTTCCTGAACATTATGGGATGAGGTCTGACCACACAAAAAATTTAATAAATGGTGTAAATGAAAATATTTTGAAGAAATGAAAACTGTGATTTTATTCTATAATTTAAACAATCTGAAAAAATACCTTGTGTTATAAGTAACAATTAATGCAGATTATTTGTTTTTATCATTAACAAAAATATATCATATATATTTTACAAAAATGATAAATAGTAACACTTATAACAAATTTTTAGTTATAGAAACAGGTTACTTAAAAACCCTATAAACTAGAATGGACATACCTTAGAACAAAGAAAGCTCCATAAGGACTACAGATGAACAATAGAATTGTATGTACCAAATATGTGTACAGTGTAATTACTGACTAATGTGCATGTGTATTTGTGATATGCAACTAACACCTAATATCAATTTCCTACAGCATATATTTCACATTTCCAAAACATATAATGTCTTTTAAAGTTTTAATTCAGAACTTAATAAATCCATGATAAAACTTTGTAGAACAGACAGCAACTGCCTGTTGTGGAGACACAAGTGTAGAGGATGACGTTTCAAAAGTGACCTGAAGATCAAAAGCAGGAAACTTTTGAAATATCGTCCTCTAAACTTGTGACTCCACAACAGGCAGTTGCTGTCCATTCTACAAAGGTTCATCATGAATACTCTACCTAAACAATCTATCAAAGAATAATAAATCCAGTTGATGTTATGTGGTAATTAAACCATGTTACCGTCCTTAGCATGATCCCAGGTGCCACTTTCTCTAACATGATTCAGTCAAAATAAAAGTTATCTAAAGTTTAAAGGGATACTTGTATCATGCTACACATTACTTGTATGCATGTGTGTGTGAGAGACTACTCTGAGTGTCATGCAGAGCAAAATACTTTCAGATTTCTATTTATGACTTGTCAGTTCTAAAGAAATTGCATTGTGAGAGTGGTTAATTTTAGCTCCTTCAGATAAATTAGTTTCTGTTTTTAAAGAAGGCAAAATCTAGAATGTTGTATTCTTCACTAAGAATATGTTGAATGTCTATTGTCAAATGTTTATCATCAAACAAATATACCACATTTTTTCTCACATAATAGCTGTTCTCATTTAGTGCTGTCCTCTGTATGCACAATTTTTGCTTGCCTTGACACTCCCACCTACACTTACATGTTTTATATGGTACAGCTATACCGTAGTATGCAAATACATATGCACAACAACCATCCACCAATAAGAGTGCAACACAACCTTCAGTTACAGCTGGCTATTTTTATACTGTGGATCCTAATTAGATAGAAAAGAAGCAGTGGAAGTGGGGTGAATGGGTGGTAAGTGTGAGAGAATGTAAGTATTTATCTGAAATAAATGCAGGAAAATTATAACATCCAGTACAATACCTTACATTCTCTCACATAACAGCTAGAATTCAACAATGAATTGGTGGAGGGACCCATGTAAAAGTTACCCAGATAAGTACCCTTTAGAAGGAATCAGAAGGGGTGAGAAACCTCAAAGGAGAGAGACATACACACCTGTGGAAGACTGCACCACATTTATACCAGGTATACTATATGCTCATGGAATAAAATGTGTGTCATAAAGATAGGTGGAAATGACACACATCCAATAAGTAAGTGCATCAGACTGTAATGTCAACTCCAGTCCAAAACTAAGCTGCACTGAGTATTTGTTAATCAGTTTGCAATAGGAAGAGGGTCCCAACTTTATTAACCTCAAGCCAAGAAATTGGAAGGAAAATTGATATCACATTCCAAAAACCCAGAAAATAAACATCTATGCAGATCCAAAATTCAATTAACAGATTGCTACCTCTGAACCTGATATCCAGGCAATGGTAGGAAGACAGAGTGCAATTGGTGGGTTAACTGCAATCCAAAACCAAGTGTGAGAACTTATGGTTGCTAGTTCTGCTCCAATTCAACATCTGACCATCTGGATATCAATATACAGGCAGCAGTAGGATGAGAAATTTCAGATGGAGACACTGACAGAACACTATCATCCTACTTTATAATGAGTGGGAGTAGACAGACTTTGGAGGCTTCCTCCATGGTCCACCACCCTAGCAACTAGGAGCTGGTAAGTGGCAAGGACTCCTGTACTCCACATGAAGGAGGGGGGACAATGCAACACAGAAGGAAGTGCAAGGTTAAAGCAGGTATACATATGGAAGGGAAAGAAATAGGTGTGAATGGAACGTTCCCTTCATAAGCTATTTACATATTTGAATAAAAATGGAACTACTAACCAGATACAGGAGAACGTAAGTACAGGTCGGTTGTTTGACATTTACTAGTGCAGAGCAACTAAGCTATCTGAATCAAATAATAGGTAAAAATTGAAAATAAAAGTAAAACCATTAAAATACATAAAAAAGAATAATGTTAAAAAAGTCCAATTTTTGAATTAAAAACTTAAAATAGAATTGAAATGGCCAATGGCCCTTAAAAATTTAAAAATACATATGAGGTGAACAGTGTCATCATCACCAAAATGACATCGCCCAACATTAAGGGTGAACCCACAGTAAATATATGTCTAAAATTGTGCCGTCTCTCACACTTGTAATGACAGCACAACAGTAAAATGTGGACTATTGTGACCTGAGTGTCACACAGACCACACATTGGTGTATCAGTCCCAGATAAAAGAAAACAATGAGTTAAAAACTGTGATCAATGCATAGCCTAAACAGAACAACTTCCTCCTTCTATTCCTTATGGAAGCAAGACAGTCAAAGAGCAACAGAAGGTTTGATCTAGAAGAGCTTGTTATCATGTTGCTCAGTCCAAGTCGACTGCTAGTTGGCACAGAGCTGAGCCTTGAATGCAGGACCATAGTCCATGCATGAAACAGATATGGCCATGATAGCACCAGAGCAGAAGGACTTAGCTGTGATGTCAGTAAGCTCGTTCCTGCAAATAATGAAGTGGCTCAGTATCCAGAAGAACTGAATAGAAATTGACAATAGAGAGAAATGGACCGGTCAGTTTTGAATATCAATGAAAACAGGATGAGAACTATCATGAAGCAATTCCATTCCAGGACCAGTAGAGAGCTAAATGAATCAGTGTAAATAATACAGTTCGTGTACTGCATAACTTCTATGTAATCAATGGCAAGAGAAATGGCATACAACTCAGCAGTGAACACAAAACTGTAGAGGGGATCTTGTGAAAAACCACTGAACCACAATAAACCATGGCTGGGCCCTCAGAAGCATCTGATTTTGAACCACCTATATAAATTGAATGGAAGGATGGTTCGAAATGTGTTCAGCAAACAGAAGACGGTACTTCCAATCGGGAGTATCTGCTTTCTTCAGATGACTCACAGAAAGGTCACATTTGCAAATGGTAATAAGCCATGATGGAATGGGCTGACCAGTAGAGGCAGCAACATTATCCAAGGCTATATCCAATTCAGCCAACTGCACCTGGATACAAAAGTCAAAAGGAACAATGACAGACTGTATATTCTGAAAAAGCATGACCCACTGAGGAAGGAAAACACAACCCCAGGTAAGATGCTGTGGTAAGGATCAAAGTTTTCAAGTATACAGTAAAGACATTTGCAGATGGTGGAGGTGTAGAAGAGGTTCATGAGACTCAGTGCACAAATTCTGAACTGGAGAAGTGCAGAAAGCCCCTGTGCAGAACCAAAGCCCCAGATGGTGAATAGGGTCCAACTTCTTCAAGGCTGAGGTCCTGGCAGAGCCATAGCCCATGGACCCATAGTACAGTTTTAATCAAATGAGGATCTGATAGATCTTTAGCATTGAACATCAAGAGGTAGAAGTGAGGACATGGAGGATGTTAAATATCCTTGTGCACTAGACAAGTAACTGTTTGACGTGTGAAATGAAAGTCAGCTTACAGTCAACTACAAGCCCCAAGAACTTTGCCTTGGGGACCATTGGAAGCACAACTTCTCCAAGACAGAGCTTAGGATCTGGGTGAATACCCTGTTGGTGGCAAAAGTGCATGCAAATGGTTTTTTGAGAGTAAAAAAGTAAAACCATTTGCTGTGGTTCACTACAGTAGATGAATGAAAGCAGCCTGTAGCCTCTGTTCAATAAATCTCATGCTCAATGACAAACACGACGCGTGGAAGTTTTTGACATAGAGTCCATTTGCAACTGTAGGGAAGAGGTGTCCACTGATGGCATTAATCTTTAAAATGAAAAGTGTGACACTCAAGATACAGCACCAAGAGACTTCAAGTTCCTTTGAGAAAGAAAGGGAAAGTGTCAAACCCACATGGACTTGCAATCATCGACCCATCAAAAAATGTTTAATAAAAATGAGCAAATGGCTATGCAACCCATATGAGTGGAGGTCTCGCAGTATGCCATACCTCCTTGTAATATCATAAGCCTTCCCAAGGTAAAAAATATAGAAACAAGATGTTGTTGCTTGAGAAAGGTTCCCCTGATTGATGTTTCAAATCAAAACAGATGGTCCATGGTGGATTGCTGTTATTGGAACCCACACTGGGTGGGCAAGAGGAGAATGTCTGATTCTAGAAACCTAAACAAGACAAGCACTAACCATCCTCTCTAAGATCTTACAGAGACAGCTCACCAAAGCAACTGGATGATATTTGGAAGGAGTATTGGGAGCATACCAAGACTTAGAAAATGGGAGGGCAATAGCATGGCTCCAAGCATTAGGAAAAACATTATCCTGCCAGATCCATTTAAAAACAACTAGAAAAATAGCAAGAGAGGCAGAAAAAGATGGCTAAGAATTTTGTAGTGAATATCATCAGGTCCAACTGATGTACTGCCGGACCGATGAAGAGCAAGCTTGAGTTCCACTAGTGTAAATGGAGGATTATACTCATAGAGAAGATCAGCCAAAATGGAAAGAAGCAATCGCTCTGTCCCAGTAGTGATGGCTAAAAGGTTAGGGGTTGAAAAGAAGTGTTAGATAAGTGGAATTAGCTTTCACCAAGAGTATTGGTGATGGTTTGGGCATAAGCAATGTCTTGGCTGTCAGACAGCAAAATTGAAAGGGGGCAGAAGTATAATACCCACTAACCTTCCAAATCTTTTTATACATGACTTTGGAACTGGTAGTAGAAGAGAGGCTAGTTGTGAACTTAATCCAAGATCCCTTCTGGCTTTGACCCCTTACCTGCCAAGCATGAGCAGTGTGCGATACATAAGAAAGATATCCCAGGTCCATTTTTGAGCCTTCCATGCCATGTAGCATGTAGAATTCCACCATGTATGAGGACACCATGGAAAATATATTGAGGTTTTAGAAATAGACTGGACAGTTGCTTGAACAATACAGCCAGTTACTGCTGCCACATAGTCATCTAGCAACAGCTTACAGTCAACAACAGGATCAAGTACTGAGAGAGCAGTGAGAGAGGGCCAGTTGGCCTAGTTCAGTTTCCACTGAGGAACATGGGGCAGGTGGTATCAACTATGGCCAGTCTCCCTCAAAATGACAGGAAAATGATCACTGCACTGTGTGTCACTATCAACTCCCCAAGAGAAATGAGAGAAAAGTGAAGGGGAGCAGATAGAAAGATCTATAGCAGGAAAAGACTAAGAAGGTGCATGAAAATAGGTATAAGAGCCAGTACTGAAAGAGAAGGGTTGTGATTCAAGAGCATACGCTCCATAGAATAACTCTCCCCATCAATATCAGCACTACCCCAGAGGGAATTATGTCCATTAAAATCCTCCAGGATTAAAAAGAAAGAAGGTCACTGTTCAATGAGAGCATAAAGGTCTGGTTGATCATACACCTCTCCAGGAAACAGGTAGAGAGAACAAAACGTGATGGTACAACCCAATGAAACATGGATGGCTACAGCCTCCAAAGGTGTATTCAGTAGCAAAGACAAGAAGGGCACATGCTGATCGACCAGAAGTGCCATCTCTCCATGCAGTGGTCCATCACACAAATGTCACTTCTGTACAAATAAAACTGCTAAAAGGTGACTGAATCAGCAGGTTTCAGAAACTTTTCCTGTAAGGAGAGACATATAGGGTGATAAGAATCAATCAAATCCTTAATGTTATCTATATTCAAATGGAAACCTTGAATGTTCCATTGTAACATTGTGACCATTTTTATTTACACAGAGTACTGAGTGGAGAACCTTGAAGTTTACAACTACATTGTTTTCTTTTATTAGAAGGAGGTCTTTTGACCTCCTTGGATTTTGCCCTGGATTGAGTGGGGAGGTCCCTGTCAGTAGAAGTAGAGTTCAGTGACTGAAATAAAGAAAGAATAATCATTCAACATCTTAGATCCAAAGAAAATGGGCCTGAACATAGACCAGAAGCTGGGGGCAGAAGGAAATAGACTTAAGCAGTCACTGGAAGGATTGGTAGGTACAGAGATTTGAGTAGACATTAACTTGTCTACTCTCTTAACCACAGAAGGCAAAAGACATAGTTAGATAATGACTCTAATGGAGGTACAAAAAGATCTGTCTACATTACCATTGTAACAGTGGAATGGAGTGCAGCAACACATATTAAAGACAGATGGTGGACACAAACTTTCAAGCCTCGAGGGAAGAAATATTGTGAACCTTTTCAAATGCTGTACCTCTTTTTCCTCCATCCACCGAGAGCAAGTACAAAAGTAAGAGGAGTGAGAGCCACTATATTTAACACAATGAGGATCCATTTCCTACTCATAAGCATCATGGTCCTTGCCACTACAATGAGTACATGTCAAGGTAACATGACTTAATGTCTTCGAGTGACTGAACTGCTGATATTGGAAACACCTGAGATGGTTTGGAATATATGGCTGTACCTTACAATTTAGATAACCAGCCTTAATGGTGGCAGGTCGTTGTGGTGATGTAAGCATCAAAATTATGACAGTGCTTGGCAGCGTCATTCAATCTTTGTGAGTGGAAATACGTCTTGCTGCAAAAACTCCTTGAGTGGAGAAACCAGCAAGAATCTCTGTGATGAAACTCCTTGTGATGAATTCAAAGTAGCATGGAGAGTAACCTCAGTGACTATATCCCCAATGGCCTTCAAATGCAAGAGGATTTCACTGTGTTTTAGAGTGAATGTTTCTTCCAAGATGTCCCCAAAACTTAGCTTTTTAACTGACTTTGGAGAGCCAGAAAGCACCTCTAGTCCCTTTTGAATAAAAAAGGGAAACATCTGCCCTTAAGTTTTGTCTGATAAACAATGTAATATCAGAAAATGAGGTACAGGTTTTGAAGAAGTTAAAGATTGCTGTTCAGAATCTTCAAGACATGGTCATTTACCTATGGTTTGTTTTTTACTATTTTATTTTTTTGGAGGATCCATAATAAAGAAAGAAATTTCAGAGCCCACTTACCCCACCAACCATGGAGTCCTATGTGGGAATGCACCAAACAAGGACACTGCAGAACGCCAGGGTTTTGTTAGCTTTATACACAAACATTGGTATCAGACATAATGTGCACAACACCTACTAAAAATGGCCAACACTGATACTTGGTTAACCATAGCCCAAATGGACCATTCGATTTACGCTGGTGGGGCCACCCCAAGAATTCAAGGCCAAAGTGGTATGTTAGGGTTGGACCCTACAAACACCAGGGCCCTCTCCTCCCCTCCATGGGTCACCATGCATGACAAACTTGTAGGTGGATGTTTAGATTCCAGAGGAGTTAAACTGAAAGTACAGAACCTTCTCTGGGAGGTCCCCTCACCACATACAGGAATCCACATCAAGGGGCATGAGCACAGTGGTAATGAATAAATGAAATGTCAAGGACAAGGATATCTAATCAGTGATGACCACAGGCAAAAAGAGGGAAAAGATAAGTTTTTAATGACAAGTGGTATGTGGATCAGGTAGCCAAGGGTTCAATCTAGAAGGGGTGTTATATGAGGTGAACAAAGGAGATAAAAGGAGCTATAGGCAGAAGAGGAAAAAACTTTACATAAAAGGGAAAAATGAAAGTAAATGGATAAGGCTGTCAAATAACCAGCAATGGTAGACAACTCATAGTTGAACAGATATGTAAAACAAAATCCTGAAACATATGAAACACTAGAATGGAAATGGAGGTAACTATAGTCAGAGACAAACAGTAGCATTTTTATTGATAAACCATTAAAGATGAAGGATGGAACAACTGGGAAAAAAGAATATTACCCCTATGAGATACAGACTGCTTAACAAGAGACCAGACAAATACCATACATGAAACTGGAGTGTTGTTATGGCAAGATGACACCCAAGTGACTGAGGTTGCTAGGGAATTGAGTAGGAAAGTGAGAATGGCCATGGAAAGGATGAATGAAGGATAGTGAGGACCATGACTGAATACCCAAGAAAGGGGCAGTAAGAAAGACTTAACAAATAGCAAGGTGAATAAGAAGTAAAACCCAGCAAGGAAGCAAGTAGAAAAATAAGCATCAATGTAAATGTTGGACCAATTCTGTTTGAAGGAATCTATCTTCAAAGCCAAAATAAATGAAACAACTGACCAGAATAAGGGGAGGTTGGATAAAGGTGGGTGGTAAATGCATTCAGAAGTTGATTACACCACTAGGTGAAGAATCACCAAAATACCTGGGGATCTAAGGGTCACTCCATGAAGAGAATCTTGTTTGAATAAAATAATCAATCCAGAACAAGATTCAGAGCACCCAAAACATGAAATCCCAGGAGACATATGTGATAAGAATGGGTCCAGAAGAAGAGTTCCAACAAAATCAATTCACTATCAGACATCACCAAAATCATTAAATCAATTTTTTTAATTCATCAGTTCATAACTATGATGGTAACTTTGAACGTGAAGTTTAAAATAAAATCTTTATTCTCTAATATTTTACGTATACAATCAATACATGAATTGTGTGCTAGGAAACTGTTAAGGTTTTAATTCATTCTGCACATAAAATCTCAATCACTTATGTATTTTTGAACAAACAGTTTGAAAAAATCATGAGATTCTTACACAACAATGGTTTTGTATCTCTTTAACTGAAAGAATAAGTTGTAACTATTTGAACAAACAAGCCATCAATATATGGAGTTTCTAAATGTTCAATTGTTACAACTTTATCATATATTGGTAAACATATGTTCTTGTATATGAAAAACTACACAAAAAAACATAAGCAACTTAGATGTATTTTGAAACAAAGATATTGCCTTCAGTACTTTTTTAGATTTAAGTATCATATTTCTTCATTGAAAACATCAAATGTACTTTATTTTACTTGTCCTGTTTCATCAGTTTTTTACTAGAAAGTTGCCAAAAAAGGCACATGCAAATTTAAGAATTGTGAAAATATCTAATGTATTGGAAAAACTTTACCCTTTAGCTGAGTGTAATGAAGCCATTCATTGAAATTATCTTATGATCTTAACAGGGATGAATGATAAACAAAGATACTGTATTGAAGAGAACTTGCTCATTCATATACTGAAGCTGCATATAAATCAAATCAATTTAGCATATATATAAATATGCTGCTACTAATATTGTAAGCATCTGTTATTTCTGCTATAGAGAAGTACATATCAACAATGTGTATTCATTCATTTTTATTCTTTTCAAAATTTCTAGTGTGTTAAAGTATTTACTTTGCATTAGTAATGTAGGGTGGTATAATACAATTATCACACTGGCTAAGCTAGCACAGGGCAATTAAGACAAGCATTATCCTAAACAAAATCTGTGTTTTGTACACATTTGTGGTTCATAAACATTAATAAAATTATATTGGATAAAATACACTAGAAAACAAGCATTGTTTGAGTGAATGACTTACATGAAGAAAATATCACATATTATACATGAAGTATGCCTTAAATCAATATTGTTTGTTTCTTTTATTCTGCACTTATTCCAACTAAATTTTCAATCTTGTTATATGGAGGTGGTTTATTCATTCCTCTACACCAGGAATATCACAAACCAAGTATTTTCTTATTTAATTTCAGTTAATATGATTAAAATACATTGTGTATGGAATTATGTTTATCTTTTGAATAAAATAAGTGTAAAATTATTACAGAGTGAGGTTAAATTAAAGTCTATTTATGTGAAATAAAATAGAATTAATCATTTTCATTTGATATGTTAAAACTTTAATAAAAACATTCATATACCTGAGCAGACATGTTTATGTTTAATACTCTGTACAAAGAGTTATCAAGTTCACTTAGGATGCAACCAGCTACCAGACTTTTTCCAGTCCCAACTGGCCCAACAATCAATACAGGATGTCCATTGTGGATTAAATTATGAACCAAAAACTGGTACCTCACTGTGTCAACTGTTGGCACTATTACTTTGGAGAAAGACACACTACAATAAAAAAAAGTCAGGTAAGTACTTTTCAAGAGGAATGAGTTAAGAAAAAGATATACAAGAGTTTAAAAATTATCTTTAAAGAGCTTACAGTT
Source organism: Tachypleus tridentatus (assembly GCF_004210375.1). Taxonomy (NCBI): domain Eukaryota; kingdom Metazoa; phylum Arthropoda; class Merostomata; order Xiphosura; family Limulidae; genus Tachypleus; species Tachypleus tridentatus. The sequence goes on along the minus strand of NC_134825.1, from coordinate 44,837,586 downwards.
TTAAATCCAAAATATAACTAAATATTTGGCAAAGTAAAATATATGATATTGTGTCATTTTAAAGAACTATAAAGTTACATACTAACAGTTATTTTTACTTTTTACCAACAGTATCTTTTTGTTAAAACTGATATAAACAAACCTTGAAAATAATGGCTAACTACTATAAATATCTGAATGCCCTTCAACATTATATATGATATTAAGAATAAAAACTAGTTTTTTTCATTTAATTTAAATATCTCTGTTAGTGCATCAAGTGTGAGCCATATGTTTAAGCAAGTAATAAAACTCTTGATTTACCATGTTATATTTTTAAATGTCTTTGAAAATGTGTAAAATGACCATACCATATTCACATAAACAAATATCTTGATGTACAGTGTATCTGTATATTTAGTGAAATTTACCATAGGGATAATAGGTGTAAAATAACACAAAAATTTGTCTGATTCACATTCAAATATTAATCACTTAAACAAGGGTAAGTTTCTCACTTTGAACAAAATAAATATTTGTGACAAGAGTCATTATTGAATGCATATGTTTTGCATTACATTCCTTTTAATTAGTCCATTAAGCATTTCAAATCACATCTGAATTGATACTTTACATTCATCTGATTTCAAACCCATAATAAACTAATTTAAAGGGAATAAAAAAAATTACCCAAAGTATAAGGATATTTTTACTACAAAAATTACTCATAATTTCTACTGTTTCACAACCTTCCCAATTTTTAGTATTGAATATTATACCACAAGAAAAAAGTTTGTCTGTTCTGAAGTTTAACTTAAAGCTGTAAGTTAAACAGTACTTGGGATTATATTTCCACTGATCCTTTAATCTGTCTTGCCACAGTACCCAGGTAGAGTGTTGAATATCTACATAGTACTCATACACAGTGTCCTGGTTAGGAAATGACTCTTCTATTTCACGCATATATGAATCTATTTTTTTGCGACCCTCCTCATCTACTGTTCCACACACAGTCCACAGTAGACAAAACAAGAAAAGCAGCTTCAACGTTGCACTGAACTGATTACTGGAAGATTGGAGCTGTGTTGGAAAAATTAAATTGGGTTAATCAAGTTACAAGTAAGTTTATTTTTTGATTCATTACTAGAATATTTAAAACTAATATTTCAAAAGTGTATCAGTTATCAACCCTTCTCACATCAATTAGAGGATAACTGGTATTTGTAATATTTAAATATTACTGGAAAAGTCTGTCTTATCAAATAATGACAACTGTTCTTCTTCAATTTATTTATATCCACATCATTCATCTGATGATTTATCATGTGATCTGAAATACAAATGACTGATCATTCAGCTTAGAATTGTAATTATGCACATTATAGCATTAGGTAACTATACCTTTTGATATTTAATGAAATTTCACTTTGATATGAAGTGTGGTCATCATGAACAGTAAAAGTAGCCTGGCACCAATGCTTCAAAGAGCTATTATCTATCCAATGCCACTGCTGAAAAGTTTTTGTAAATGCTACAAGTCTTGAACAAAAGTCTCACTCCTATATATACACACACATATTAATAAGTATATTGTATAAAAGCAGTGTTGCAAAGTTTAATTTTAACTGCCTCTACACTAATAGTGTATGTATTTGTAGTTGCAAAAATCTGATTCATTCTTACAACAGGCACCCAAAGATTACAGGAAAATACAGTCAACATAAAAATGGTTGTGTTTTTGCATTGTGGATAATGTTCCTTGTACAGTTGTACAGATAGCTTTTATTCCATATTGTACTAAAGACATCTAGAGATGTTTGTAGCCAACTTTCAACATCAAGGTATGAAAAAAGAAGAAAATAAAGGGTGAAAAAGCCAAAGGTCCATGGGAAGAGTAAAGGTAACTTGTCTGGTAGGGGTTCAAAAAAATGAGAATTCAAAACCATAAACAACATTCATGACTATACATTTTTAAGGTATCAATGCTTCCTCCTCATGTGTTCCCTAACATTCTGAAACAGATTCAAATCAAAAAAGTGCTGTTTCACAATGATTACAGATCACATATGTTCATACATGTATGTCTATAATTTATTTCAAACTGTTTAATTCAGTCTTAAAAGACAACTAAAATGAAAATTTTACAGTTGTTGATGCCATTATCACTGGGTACAGAAAAAATAGCAATTTCACAAACATAATCTACCACGCTAATAAGAATGCATATTATCATATCAGAATTCCATTTTATTTTTTATTCTCATTAGTTCTTTCAGTCTCTCTGTAGCCAATATCTTCTCAAACATTTTCAATAGCTTCTTTCAACTTCTTAACCCTTCCACTGCTCATAATAACAGCTTGTCTTTCCCATACTTTCTGAAGACGTTCTTTTTGAGCTTTTTTGTCTTTGTATTTTCTTGTAAGCACTTACTTATTGATCACTTCAAACTTATACACTTATTGTCTTTCTAGCCATATATAGATTACAAGTACCTGTTTATCACTATTACTGGTGCCTTCCTTAATAATATTTGAAAAAGGAATCAGTGTGAAATACCTCCATAGTTGTAACCTCAATTATCTTCCCAAGGTCAAAGATCACCTTATACAATGTTGTTGTTCATAAATGTAAAAAATATGGACTATTCATGCATATGTGTATTTGAAACATGATGGTTTCTAGTAACATAAACAAATGGTTGGCTTTTAATTTTCTTATTATCTTTGTTAATTAAGGCAACCAACATGGACTTGGATGCCTCCACTATCCTCACCTTAGATACACACACACACACACACACATTGTAATCAGAAAGACAAATATAATTATGACACCACTCAAGCATTTTGAACATTATTTCAAATGTGGAAAAAAAAATTCTGAAAAATGGAATTTTGCATCACTGGACTATGTAAAATAATTGCAAATATTAAAAGAAAAGTATTTAGTTCAATGTCTGAATACAAAATAGAACTTCTGTGTAGATTACATATATGATGACAGGAGTCATCATCCACAAGTAAGTGTTGGGGAGAGTTAACAAATTTTCGGTTCAAGTTCACTTTTTCCCCTATTCACATTATATAAGTCCATAAGAATGGATACCAAATTAGACTACAATATTTAAAGTCTGCTGGATAAAGAGCTAGTCAATGATAGTTATAATACTTTTAGTGTAAACCTTGAAAGCTTCAATTGATGTTAAATGTTTCACCACCACTTGACCCCTTACAAAGGATTAAAAATTTGGAAAACTACAAGTACCTGTTTATCACTTTTTCTACAACATTCATCAAAGAGATCACACCATGAAATACACTGACAGTTTTATCTTAAAACATTGTTCCAAGGTATTTCACCTTGTAAGATACTGTTGTTTACAGGTGTAGAAACATAAACATATACATTGGTGATTGTAATTATATTGATATTTTACTGCTGCTTATGCCTATGCTGTTGTCCATTCCAGTTGTATGTGGTTAAATACCTTTGGGTCATTGGCTAGTTCCTTTACATCTCTAACAGAGATAAAAGACAATAAATAGCAAAAACTGCTCTGTTAAAGTCTCTAGACTTAAAATAAAATCACACTGTTTGGATTAAAATATAAAAACAAGATTTTCTAAATACATAACAGTTACATAAGTTAATCTGTATTATTATCAGAAAATTAATGAATAACTTGAAATATTAAAATATTATCCACAAAAATTATTTATGCAAATTATGTTGTTTGAATATGCATAAAATGCATACACAATACATTTCACTATCATTTATATTTTATGAACTTGTTTCTCTTGCAATGGAATGGAATAATTGACTAGTTGATCTTTCTGACATAAACAAAGTTCCAAGTGAAAAATTGGTCATTCATAACATTTATTTCTTTTAGCATTTTAGGGTTCATGTATTTATTTCTTTAAGCAGGATCTTCAAATCTGATGAATCTCCATGAACCATAACTTATTATTTCATTGAAACTCATATACATTATTTTTATTAGTACACTGTTCTTTGTAACAAAAATCAGTGAAGTTATGATACACCATTTTCCAATAACTATCCAATTTCCTACTGTTCCATTTCCATCTTTCAATTTTATACCAGACTCCTACAAACACAACCTTGTTCTAAATCTTCTTAATAATGTATATAATATCTGATCTGAGTACTTCCACCTTTACCCAGAAATTTCAAGAGTTCATAACATATTACAAAGTAATGATTATCCCCTTAATTTCTTACAGTCTTATGAAACATTTTAACAAATAAAACAGAATATACCAAAAAGCTAAAGATTGTCTCCAAAGTTATAGTTTTCCTACACTGAAAATGTACTTCTGAGAGACACACATCTTGTCTCACAAAATTAGCTATTTTTTTATACGTAAAAACAGGTGGTATGGGTAGAGAAAACTCTACGAGGGCTGTTACGACGCCATTTCCCGATTGCAGATATCTTCATTTGTGTAATAGCTACGCGATTTTAAGTGAAGTGCGATTTTTTCGTTTGGCGGATTTCAGAATGAATGACCTCAAGGAGCAACGACTTGCTGTGAAATTTTGTGTTAAACTTGGAAAATCTGCGACTGAAACTTTTGCTATGCTTAACACTGCTTATGGTGATGTTGCTATGAATCGTACGGTATGTTTCAAGTGGCATGAACGTTTTAAGGATGGTCGACAGTCCATTGAAGATGATGAGCGTCCTGGACGTCCTTCCACGTCGACAAAATCAACACCCTGGTGTGGGAAAATCGACGTCTGACTGTCAGGGAGCTTGCTGAAGAGTGTGAGATATCAGTTGGATCTTGTTACGAGATTTTGACCGAAAAATTGAAGATGCACAGCGTTGCTGCGAAATTCAGCCCTCAGAACTCGTGAGTTTTTGGCCAAACACTCGATCACTGTTCTTCCCCACTCCCCCTACTCACCTGACCTTGCTCCTTGCGATTTTTCTTGTTCCCCAAACTCAAAAGACCCTTGAAAGGAAGAAGATTTGAGACGATTCCCGAGATTATGGCAAATGCGACGAAGGAGCTGGAGGACATTACAAAAGAAGCGTACCAGGACTGTTTCAACAAGTGGAAACACCGTTGGGATAAGTGTGTGCATTGGGAAGGAGGGTACTTTGAAGGAGTCCCAGACCTGTAACTTCTGAATAAAGTACATTTTGTTTTATGACGTCAGTCCGCATATTTTTTGAACAGACCTCGTATATAGAGGAGTTCTACAAGTGGGTTTTCTCGTCATCACAAATTAGCTATTTTTGTTCAGTGATGTTCTCTACATGCAAACTTTATTTTTATGCATGTCACAAGCCTTTCTCCTCCCCATTGGAACAAGAAGATTCAAATGTGTCTCTCATGCAAATCATCATGTGTCACTAATTAACAAACAGGAGCATGACATACTCATGTGATGTATGTAACTCCATCCACATTTCTCTACCAAACCATCACTAGGCAGAAGGAGCAAGCACAGGAAATAACTGGAGAGGAAGAAAGTGTGATAGGAGGTAAGCACCTATCAAAAATAAATTATCACCAAAAAAAATTATAACTTGTGATTTGGTACTTACCACTTTTCATGAAATTAGCTAGAATCTCAAATTGAGGAGGATGGATTGGTGTGAGTGAGGAAAAAAAGCACCTTTATAGCTACTGAAGGATACCTCTGATCATACGAGAAAGAAATCTGAAGAACAAATAAGGGGCATCACACCACTTTGGGATCAGGTATATTTCTGCCCTTGTGAATAATCTGGAAAATACAAGGGCAGAAAATATGAAATGCAAAGTGATTATGGCTCTTCAGACTGTACTCAGTAGGTCAGCTGCATCCAAAACCTCTGTTACAGGGAACCAATATCCTGTGATGGTAGTATTAGAACCACATCCTTTTCACCTCCAAGTCAATAATTGGAGATTATGATCCACATCAGTATCTGGGTACTATACAAGAATTGACACCCTACAGCAATCTGGAACTGGTCATCTGGCATTGAGAGAATGAATTCAACTTGTGTAAGAAAATAGGTGGAGTAGTTCACTCTAATCCTAAATCTCCTGTACAAGAAACCAACAACCCATGAAAGTAGAATGAGGACACTCAATTAAAGGGGTAAAGTGCCTGTACAAAGACTCAACTCAAGGAATTATGAAACATGTAACACTATTTGCAAGTTAATAGTGGATGAATATCACTTCATCCAGTCAGGAAATGGGATCGACTTCAATTAAAGTGTAAATAGTATTAGGAGATGAAGTACACCTTTAGCAGGGTAGATCAACAGCAGTGAAGGTCATAGTTTACCCATACCAGCAGAATACCATTAACCTACTCTCAACTTAATGGTTGTAGCAAACTATTTTAGTGGAAACTATTCAGGAAGAATACTTCATGGTCCACCACCTCATTGGTTTGGAACTGGAATGTAGCAAAGATTCACATACTTAACTTGAAGAAGGGGGAACTATGTGTTGGGGAATCTGAAGAACTATCATCACTGGAGACAGTGCAATGGGTAATCATGAAACCTCATTTTTAAAAGCAGACATTACCAAGTTCTTCAATCATATTATTACAGGGATGGACAGAGCTATCCCCTTCTGCTTTATCCATGACATCTATGGGCAGTACAGTCCAAAATTAACATGATTATGATGCAGGTACTGCCAGGTAGAATAGCTTCCAGTGATCTTGTGAAACACCCCATCTCTACATGCAGAGCCAAAGATGAGAGCACATGATCAAGAAGGCATACAGGGTATTTCAAAAGACGAATTAGAAGCAAAAGCTCTTGTAAGAAAAGAAATCATTAATAAAGACTTACTCAGTGTCATAATCACATTGTAGCATGAAGCATAGCTACAGGTGGTGGGCAATGGAATGGATTACAACAGTAATGTTCTGATCCACAAGTATTGGATGCAGATATAGCCAATGTATCCAGAAAGACAAAACAAAAGGGTAAGGACAGGGTAAGGAAATACCCTGTGATAACAAAGACAGATGGAAATAAGCTCAAGAAAATGGCACCCGACATATGCAACCTGGCCTCCCTGCCAGGGACCAGACAAAATCCAGGCATGAAGTTGAAGAATATGAAATGTGGGAAGTGTTTTACTTCCCAAAGTAAACAAAGACAAAGAAAGTTGAGGAGTAAGAGGAGAGAATGGGGAAACAACTGTAACTGGAGTAAGCAAAGAAACCACAGTTGAGTGGGATAGTAAAGAGCAATCAGAAGGGTTATGGATGGAGTGATACATATCAGGGAAACTACACAAAACAGTAAGTGGATAGGAGGATAAAAAAAGCAAACTGGATAATCACGCCTGCATGGAGGCAGGCAAACCCAAAACCAGAGAATGTGGAACAGGAAACCCAAACACAGGTAAATGTTGAATAAAGGAAGTAGCAAATGCACTAATATGAGAAGTATACCACTAATCACAAAACCACAAAAATACAAGGAAATGAATGGGACCAGCCTGTTGGGCAAACCTGGTCTAGTCAAGAAAAACAATCCACCATGAGGGTGAAACTACACAATATGCAACATGCTATCAAATGAAAGTGATGATCATGGATCCAACATGAAGATCCAAGAGGAGAAACACAGGAATTTTTATTGGATGCACCCTGGGGATAGATATGAGCCATCCCTGGTGAATTGGTGGAGTGGATCTTGACCAACCTTGAAGAAAGGAAGAAATGACTGAAAGCCCAAAGAACAGAAAGGAATTCAAAAACGTTAATATGAAGGAAATTTTTCACCACAGTTCAAATGCACAAAGCCAAATGGTGGTTGATCCACACATCCCAGCTCTGAAGGGATGCATTTGTGAACAGATGTAAATCAGATCATGTAGGAGGAAGTGAGACACCCACAAAGTATGAGCTATGTCCAACCACCAACAGAGATCAACCATAATGTAGAAAGGAAGGGGGATGGGAGAATCCAAAGGATTCCAAGCAAGGGGCCATTGGTTATGGAGGACCCATGGAATGGAACTTATATGAGCCAAACCAAGGGGTATAAGAGAAGCCAGCAAAGATCACATGCCAAAGAGCAATAGAACATTGTAAATAAAAAGGGAGGGAGCAAACAGGATGTTCCAAACAGCCTGTGATACAGAACAAAGCTTAAAAAGATAAGGTTGGGCCTGAATAAGATAAGTGTAGAAGAAAACATCCAAATGAACAAGGAAACACGTAGGACAAAGAAAGGACTTTGCTATGTTGATCAACCAGCTATGAGATGGAACTAACATTTTTGATAGGCTGAATCCTGTTCAGAATGAGCAGGTACAAGCCAGTCATCCATGCAGAAAAGAACTGTGATAAATCTGTACAATAAATGGGAGGAAGAAAAGTACAACATCAGACCTTCTCCAAATGTGTAGGATTTGACCATATGACAAAAAAAAAAGAGAGCAAAAAAAAAGGCTGTCTAAATCATCATCATCCTGAACACTCTTATCATCCTGAAGAGGTGCTAGCCATTGTGAAGAAAAAGGTCTGGGCCTCATGTAGGAATCTAGCTCTTGTTGAACTGAGGCTTGTACCTCCTTGACAGAATATTGATCCTGAGAACTGTGTAAGAGGAGGTTGTGTTTTCCCAGTAGTTCACAAGATAAGATATTTACCACAGTAAAACACAAATTCATAATTTGCAATAATCTGTATGAAGATGGTAACTAAAGTCAGTAGCACACCACCAAAATGCAAGAATGAACAAATCAAACTTATTAAAATATATATATAAATATAAATTAAGTCTGAAATATCCCAGAAAAAAAAATTGCAAATTGAATGCAAGCAAAAAACATATCCAACTTGTACTTTGCCAATAAAGTGAAATTCACATAATGTAGTACAAAGAGAGTGAACTGCTCTAGGAGTGTATGTCATGCTCCTATTGGCAGAGGGTTGCTCCATGCTCTATGCATGCTAAATGAGCAGCTTGAATTTATGGGGTATAAAGGCTAGTGCATAAAGCAATAAAATGTTTTTAAATGCATTAGAGGGCAGTGAAAGACTAAGAAAAGTTATTGTGGGAAAAGAGGTAAGTGCAGTATAAGAAATTATGATAGTTATGGGGCAATGTTTACTTTATGTGTGTTATCATTCTATCTTTTTAGGTGCACTATTTAATTAAATACGAAATTTTTTGTGCAGTGGTATCATTAGCATAAAAAGTAAACTAAAGTGTCATTGTAGATGATGGCAAACACCAAACAAAATATGTAAGTATTAATTTTTTCCTATCTATTCTTTAGTTATCATTATAAAAGTGGCTAAAATGTAAAAATTATAAAAGACTTATATTAAATAACGTTAGATTAGGTGAGATAATAAAAATAATATTAATAATAATAAAAATTCTTCACAAAGTGTGATTCAGAGCAACTTATGTGCTATATAATTCAATGGGGTAACATAAACTGCCAGTTCTCTGAATGATTTACAGCTAGCATGACAGAATTACAAATTATAACTTACTTTATTCATATAATTCATTAGAAACAGTTCAAAGGTCAATAAAACAATAAAATTAAGTATAAATAGAGGTATATTGTTATGAACTTTAAGGTATTTAGAATAAAATCAACTGTAGTTTCCTGTTACAACTTGCACTCATTTTAAACAAAAAAGGTAAATTTAGATTTATTTCCTAATTTTATACAGTGGTTATAAGTTTGATCAAATTGACTGCCCCTACAGACTTATGGTAGTGCAAACAACAGATAAAATATAAAGATTTTCTGTAAAGAAAATCGAAAAAAATTTGATGTTTATTTAAGTTTTATAGATGGGATATTTTCATATGCAAAAAGTATTTTTAATCTTAATATGAAAATTACTTTGCACTCATAGCAGTCAAAACTTCATTTCCATATATTTATACACAAAGTTTCTTTCTGTACAAAGGATCTGTACTGCTTACTGAAAGCTTGAAAATTTTATGAAGCTACATTGAGTACTTTTAGAATTACAGTGCGTGTGCTTTCATTCTTACATTGTAGTTATAAGGTTGTGTAAAATACACAAACCTGTTGTAAAAGGATTAGCAGGTGAGTGTTTCATAGATATTCTAACCATGTAAATTTAATATTTCTCATAAAAGTTACTGTTCAAAAATCTTTCTCAATAATTCGAAATATTTAAATTTTCAATAATCTTTTTGAACATTGTACATACATTCTTTTAGATTTGAACCAAGATTTTCAACATAATGACCAAAACTTATCAGAAATATCTTAAGAACAATTACCAATTTAACATTTAAGAGATGAGAATACTTACAGTTTTATTTTTCAACAGAAGACAATCAAGAAGTTTACACAAAGACATTATTCCACATATTTCTGAAACTGGAACCAATTCAATACAATTTGTTCTCTTGAATTCTGTAAACACGGGGACATACTTATTAAAAAGTTGGCGTAATTCACTGGCCATGATAGGATCTTTTTGTTGTAGCCAAGATTCAATATAAGGCTTCCAACCTAGTTCAGTGTAGTCTAAATAAACTATTCCACATCGAGATACAGTAGCTGGAGATGCAGCAGCTAGATCTTCTACCTCAAATAACATTGATACCTGTGCACATTTGTTCAAAATATTACTATATTATTTTCATCAAATGATTATTTTCAATTTGTTGTTACTTTTCTGTATCAATAAAGTAATTAGAATTTTGTGTATCAGTATTAACTGGAATAGCAATTTTTACCAATGCATGAAATGATTATGAAAATTATTTCAAGTAAAAAAAATGTTGAGTAAGTTACAGTAATTGTTCATGTTGTAATTTGAAGAACATTTTAATTAATATTAAATGGAAATACACAGAGTAACCATAGTTTTAAACTAAATTATTCATCATTATTTCAACTAGCTAGCTGCTAAGAAATGCTGCTCTAAAAATTTAATACAAATTTACAAGGAAAAGTTTATGCTGCTGAATAATTTATACATATAATTTTCTAATCATAAAATATTTAAAATTCTTCAGCTTTCTAAAAAGTGCACATTAGGTAACAAAATGGAAAATTACTTTTAAAACATAGTATTTTTCCTTCACATTTTCTACCTAAATTCTCTTTTATTACAAAAAATACAAAAAATTATATTCATTTAGAATAACTTTAAAGCATTATTATTAATATGTATCAAAAATGGCAAACTAGAGCCAAATTCAAAACCTGATATTCAAATGGACACATGCAGGGAGATATATGAAAAGTTTTGATCAGAAAAACTGTACTGATTTTCTGGTGTTTGTGTAATTTTTAGCTTTTTACTCACACTGACCTGGAGTTTTTCTATATATGTCTCAACAACCAAAAACATTAAATTGGTTTGTTTTGAATTTTGTGCAAAGCTACATGAGGGCTATCTGTACTAGCAATCCTTAATTTAGCAGTGTAAGACTAGAGAGAAGGCAGCTAGTCATTATGCCAATTCTTGAGCTACTCTTTTAGCAACAAATAGTGGGATTTACCATCACATTATAACACCCCCACAGTTGGAAGGATGAGCATGTTTGGTGACACAGGAAATTAAACCCACAACCCTCAGATTACGAGTCGAGTGTTTTAACCACCTGGCCATGCTGGGCCAAAACATTAAATATGCCTCTCAAATGAAATAGCATTTTCATATCCAACATTTAAAAAAAAAAAGTCAAAATAACTGAAAAGAAAAATCGGATGTTAAATATACACTGTCTACTAAATTGATTCAAATTTTAAATCCACTTACTCAGTTTTAGTAATTTAGACTAATCAGGGGGCAAATCTGAAACATTTGTTAGGCAAGTTTCTATGATAACCAGCCAAAACACTTTTTTATATGTGCATTTTTATTACTTTACAGATTATAGTATTTAACTCAACTTGCATAAAAAGTTCAATACAGTAGAAGACATTTTATCCCATTGCTATTTGCAAAATATATTAGCAAAATTTAAATTAACTTATAAATTACTTAGTCACACTACTTAACAAATATTGTTTCAACCCACACTAAGCCCTGAAACATTAAACCTGTACTTACTTGATCAGATAGCACAATTCTTTCTCCATTTGTAAGAGTCAATACTTTATTGTCATCCATCACAGAGTTCATACTCTCAATCCAAAGTGTGTCTACAGGACCATCTAAAATAATCCATTTTTCATCAGGTTTTTCATCTGCACAAGTCATCCTGATTACTGATGAAAGCACACCATCCATCCATTCACCACTCTTTGTATCAAATTCTCCAAAGAGTTCCCCTACTGAGAGTGCTTTAGGGTTCATAGGAAATTCCTATTTGTATTCATTGTTTTGGAAGAAAAGAAAATATATGAAAAAATCTAACTACAATATAGTTAAAATACAGCACATAGCAGTACATGCTGTTGAGAGTTAATTACACTTTAGTATGTGGAAACAAGTGTAAGTCAGTTAACATCACAAAGCTCAAGATTTCTCCAAGGATAACTTAGTGTAAAATTGCATTTGACCAACTAACATCATGTAGATACTTATATTTGACATTTCAGACATTCTACATAACAGTTTGTAAGCATTTAATCAAGCATTAGCTGACTTCAATCAAATGATATATATACTATGAAATTTATCCTGTGGTTTCAAGTGACAGTTTGAAGGAAAATATTTATTAGTTTACCATGATAAGTTTTTGAAAACACACAAAAATGTTTTATTGATCTAAAATGTATTTTTCTGTGTATTATAATTTTAATTTCGTTATTCCCTGTATGGATAGAAAAATATATATTTATATATCATACAAAATAATTTTTTTTTCCAAACTTTTGCATCCAAAAGTAAGATAACACCCAGCAACTCTTGCATGCAAGCAAGTGCTAGAAGAACCAAGTTAAAATTCTAACATATCTGCATACACTAGTAAAGCACTATTTAAAAATTTTGCCACATCCTTTTCCTCTCATAATCAACATCTACTCTCAGGCCTGTCAAGATCTTGAGACTATCACTAGTTATTCAGTAGTAATCCATATTTTGTGTCACCTGTGAGTAAGATTGAACTCAGAACTTCTCATACACTAGGCAGCTACTGTACAAACTGAGGATACAGAGTTAAAGGGTTAATCCACAAACAATTTCTAGCAGGGATAGCACCAGCTTCTTTCTAATGAGAAATGAAGGCTAAAGTGAATTAATTGAAGTGAAGCCTGACAATTTTTCCCTTAATAAACTCAGACCATAAGGCAATGTCCTTTGAAAGGCAAGAAGGATTAAAATGTTGTGTTGGGAGCCTTGACATCCATGTGTAGACCTGAATGTTGAGATATGCACCTCAGCCCTGAAGCAAGAATTTTGTGAAGAGATAGATCTTTGTAGGTGGTGGCAGAGAAACCCATATCTTTGCACTATCCTGATCTATCCATCTGTTGAGATAGAAGAGAATGATCTTAAATTAGAAAACTGGGGAATCCAGTTAATCACTGTACATGATCAACTGACTACATAAATAGCATTAGAGAGATCTCTTGTGTGATCATACCAATGAAATGAGATTCATGTTGATGCCCATATTTTCAAAACAGAAAGAACAGTCTATGCAATGAGAGAAGGAGAGGTGAGAAAGAGTCAAACTTCCTGTTCCATATCTTGAAGCTGGATTGGAGTCAGCTGAACTCGACTGAGATATATGATGAAAAAAATCCACAGATTGTCAATATATTATGTTGGAGCATGAATAGATAAATCAGCATTGATAATGAAGCCTTCCTTGACTGTTTCTGAAAGTAGAATCCAGTTGTGACATTCTGCCAATTGACAAGATAGTGCCAGCAATAACCAAATATTCAAGGAAAGGTGTGTGCATATGTTTAGGGAAAAGATGTGATCAGAAAACCATGAAGAAGGTCATGGACAGTGACTCCCTTACCCCCCTTGTTGGGTGATGCAAGACACCAGAGGTGGGACAGGAGAAACCTGATTTGCCTCAGTGCTAGAATAATAATCCAGAAATTCGTGCCACATGTTGGCTTGCTAAACAAACATTTTGCTTTTCTATTTTTATGAAAATCAACTAGGTAACATAAAGAATAATTAAAATATTTTCAACAATCATAGCACAGAGAAACCTGATAGTGAATACTTTGTCGAGAAAAAGTGATAATATTATCTGAAAGGATTAGAGGGTGCATTGATGTAGGTGGAGAATATCATGTGACAGATAGTGACAATGGAATTAAGTGAGGAGTAAAAGATTGGAGCAAGCAAGAAAAATTCAGATCAGTTCTGCTATGGGCAACAGAAAGAAATCCTAGCAGTTAAGTAATAGCTGTAGTGTGAGAGGAGGAAAATATGTTTTGGAATATAGTGTTTATAGTTTGAACTTAACACTGGGTGTGGGGGCTGAAGGGACGATTAATGGATGTTTTGGAATAGCTTCAGTCCCTGCATCACTCCTTTTTTCTAGCAAGGCATTTTTTTAACAAGTTAAGCTACTCAAAATTCGTTTTAGCCCTATTTTTTTGATAAAGTGTGAATTGGTAGAAAAGACGTTAAATATTTTAACTAATGTACAAACCTTAACAGTGTTAAATCCTAATTCTCCATCTTTTTTCAAGGTATTAAATGCTGCTTGTAATGTACGCCAAAGGACAGTTTTCCCACTGCAAGATTCTCCAATTAAGATGATAGCATGTCGCGAGTTCTTTGTCTCATAAAACTGCAGTACTTTCATAACAGAGCTTTGAATCACTTGTAATCCAGCTTGTTCCATTACTCTTTCAATAGCTTCCTTCAACTGAGAATTAAAAAGTTATGGCTCAAAGTATGATATACTCAAACTTTAAAAAAATGTATCAGGTTTGTGTGCTAGATGAATGCTTTAATTCTTTTTTTTAATGTAAGCATTATCACTTAAGATGAACTCTACAGACATTAACAATTATTCTAAATACTGTTAACATGGATTCAGCTAAAAATAAAAAAAACTACAAAATTAAAGTTAAATATTAACAATTAAAAGAGATAAAAGATATGTACAAGCATAATGTTTTTGACAATTAAGTATTGGCTGGAATATCTTTTCCTCTATATATATTTCATAATGAAATGTTTCTAAAAGTATATCTGATAAGATGGACAGAAAGTAGATGAACAATACATGTTTATCTATCTACTATCTTGTCTTTGACTATGGAACTAGGCAATAAGCCACATTGTTGATCTTGATGTGTTAAAATATAAAATCTACAGAGTACTAATTTATTTACCATGTAAATACAACTCACAAAACATGTGGCTAAACACATACATATTCTGAAACAAACAGAACAAGTATTCTTAAGTAAACACAAGAAATCAACAATGAAGAAAAATAATAATTAAACCAAATATTATGCAAACCAGATTACACTATTATTATCAAAATGGATCAACACAATGCAATTTACTCTTTGCTTACCTGAGTTGTATTTAAATTTTATTTAGTTTTATATAATTTTATTTTAAGCTTTCTAGATTAATTATAAGATTATACCTTCATATTTATGATTTGTATATTAATTGTTTCTAAGATATTAAAATAAAATTGTATAAAACTAAATAAAATTTAAATACAACTTAGGCAAAAAATGAGCAAATTGCATTGTGTTAATCTATATTTAGAAATACTGCACTAAAACGACACATAGGCATGACAAAAAATGTATGTCTTAATATTTCATTACCAATAAATGGAACCTTCCTGAAATAAGAAGAAATATCTGCAGACCTATAGTCAGCTATGTACATTCCTCAGGGAGAAAATAAATATTTTCTATTTCCTATTCAGTTTGAGAGATATGCACCTTAGATAGTTACAAGCATAAGGGTGTAATACTTCTCCTCTACATGAATCACTGTCAGGAACAACTTTATGAAATGTGTAACAAACAAAGCTAAGTCAAATATAACTTAGAGCAGATCTTATTTTACATGTGAAATTTAAAATTGATGGCAATAAACCCAATTTTTAAAAAATAAAGCTCAGAGACAGTTTGAATGGTTAGTGAAAGAAGTTTTATCAGAAAAGTACATATGTAATAAAGTTTCTTCTACTACCCATTCAAGCCTTCTCCAAACTTTACATGAGAAATGTGATCTAAACTTTTTCTTTGATATAATTAACCTTAAACACACTTCCAAATAAGAAATATTTACAGAAATTTCTACTTTATAACTAACCAAATACCTTATAAAAATACTTATTTAACAAAAATGGACAGCAAAGGAAAACAAATGAAGAAATAAACAAAATCTTCATTCACACAAATTTCTATAAAGTTAAGTTTATGGCCAGCTTTTGAGGTAAGAAATAAAACAAGAGAGAAAACTCCTAGGAAAAATAACAGACAAAACTAAGGAAATATCACACTTTTATAAATATATAAAATTTAAATATTAATAGCAAAATTACTGCTGAAGTTATAGAATATTTAAAGTTTTAGAATGTTACTATTGAAGTTATAGAACATTAAAGTTTTAGAATGTGACTTTGAAGTTACAGAACATTAAGATTTTATAATGTGACTGTTGAAGTTACAGAACATTAAGATTTTATAATGTGGCTGTTGAAGTTATAGAACATTAATATTTTAGAATGTGACTGACAAAGTAATCAAACATTACTGCTGAAGTTATAAAAAGCTGTATAATGTATATGCTGTAAAATGTAATAGCTTTCCTCGAGATAAGTAAAATGTCATTTCACCTACACAAAGACAACAAAGGGTTACAAATCAATTATAGTAACCAACAGGAATAATCAGAATAAAATAGAAAATAAATCAAGATTAAAATGAACTCACAAATAAAATCTAAATTAGCTCATGAAATAAACTTATAACTCTGGCAATTATTAAACTAACAAAATTAAGCAATAAAAAATTGAAGGTGTGAAGTTAAGAGGTATAACTCAAACTTTAACATGTTACAAGTGAAACTGAAAACTCAAAATAAAAAAAATATCCCAAATTAAAAGAAAATACACTTAAAATAAAAATTACTATACAGGAGAATGTAAGATGAAAACTGTTGAGTAATAATTCAAAACTCAAACACAACTCAAATTCCACCAGCAAATCAATGTATGAAAGCAAAACTCAAAAGAATAAAATCAGAAATGAAAATAAACAAGATATAAAGTTACCTGTATAAATATGATATTAAACAAGAGGAAGATGAACAAAATCATGAACAAAAACTGGAGTGGAGAAGTGTATACCAATTTTCATGCTTTCTGTTTAAACTGAACCTCTTTGTCAAATATGAAGACCATATATGTCAAATATTACTGTTCTTCATGTTATAATGTTTCATTTCTATACTGAACCAGCTTTGTACATAATAAAGTACTAATATGATTACATACAGTTCAAAGTACTAATATGATTACATACAGTTCAAGCACCCAGGTTTAAGAAAATGAAATAAACACATTGAGAATTAGTTATTACATTATAATTCATTCTTTTCATACAATCTTTAATATTCTATAATTCAATAAAATTGCATTCAAATAAAAATAAATTTATAAAAAACTATACACAGATATGCAAATGTTGATTGTCATGCTTTATTTAAAGTTATAGTGAAAATTAAGAAATTGATTTTAAAACTCATCACAAATTTCCCCAAATCATATACTACAAATATTTAAGTTACATGTTACTATATTTCTCAATGAGTTTTAACCAAACTTTTTTCTTTAATGTAAATCCTATCTTAAATCTACAATACAATACACTAATTTTGCATTTTAATGGCATATGGGATAATCTAATAAATTTTAAGACAACTCTTTTTACTTTTTAATAATGTAATAGAAGTCATAGAGTGCACAAACTAAATCCTGAATTTGCTATTTATTCTGTTTACATCTATTCCAGGAATGCTCTTAAAAGAACTATGTTGTTCATCAGTTTAAGAGATTTTTGAAATAGTGTAATGAGGCTCTTTCTTATTGTTCCAAATATGTTACTTAATTCTTTCACTGCCATAAGAAAATGTATGGGTCATACTATATCAATATATAATAATACATGAGTTTGGAATTTTTCATTGTGTGAAAGGTATAAAGGGTATACTCCTTCAAAAGTCCCAGAATTTACCAGTTTAAGGAACTTGCATGTACTTAAAAATAGGTCTGGCACTGGAAGCATTGCTTATCTATAACTTTTACAGTGAGAGTCAAATATTTTAACCAAGTTTCTCAATCAATTACAATTTTGGATAATTCTTAGCATGAAGCATGGGCAGTTTTAGTTTGTAAAGAATTGTAATAACTATCATTTTTATACATAGGCAGAAAAGGTGTGACCACAACAAAATGACAAAGGAATAGAAGCAGTTAGAATGATATCCACTTAATAACTTTGTCAACTATTTATTATGTGAAAACTGCACATGCATAGAATAAATTATAAATTTAAAACAAAACCATATTATAATAAAAAATTAGAAATGCATGGTATGTTTAGATACTACACTTACTCATTTTACTTCTGAATAAAAGACAACTAAATAGCTAAAGTGATAAAAATTGATATACTGATAACTATACAAATTATATATATACATACATACATATGCAAAGAATTTTTTTACTGACCTTGCCATAACTGACAGTGCAAGGTTCTACACTGGGAAAAAGATCGCATGTTATCCCATTAAAAAGAGGGATATCTTCTGAGGTAAGTTTAGGAATGTTCATGCCTTGTATGGCGAGAATTAAAACCTAAAATATAGTAAATAGGTTAATGTTGCAACATTCTGGTTTGCTTATGTAAAACTGAAAAGTACTGAGATAAGTAGCACACTAAGGTAATTATTTTGTGAAAAAATATAATTAACATGGTCAACAAATGAAAAGATTTGAACACAAGTATACTGACATGAAAAAAAAGTTATAATTTTGCTATACTGAAAATGTATTTCCGATAAGTACTTACTCCACTCATACGATTAGTTACTCTTGTTAAGTGCTTCCCTCTGTATGCAAACATTTTATTCACACATGCCTCAAGCCTTCTGCTCCTACCTCTTGAAAGATCAAAATATGTTTCTCATGCAAATCATCATGCATCACTTCCATACCAATAGAAGCAAAACATGCTCATGTGATGCAAGTGGCTCCCTCTAGACTCCTCTACAAAACTCTCTCTTAGAAGTTTGGCAAAAGAAGCCAGCACCAAAGAAATGTGAAAATGAAGGACGGGAAATGTGAGTAAGTGGTAAGCACCTATCAGAAACACATTTTTAGTGTAGAAAAAGTATAAACCCCAGCTCATACTAACTTGTAAAAAACTATACCACAACTCTAATTGGATATGACCCACACCACAGGTTTGAAGACTGAGAAGCATAACAAAACAAATATGAGCTTTGTGGAATGTAACCTTTAAGTGAAGAGAAATGCAAATTTAAGCCAACATCAACCAAATATAAAACATTTGCATGAAAACTGGAAATAAAGTAACTTAAATGTTCTTGAATAAAGATATTTTCTCAGTTATTCAAGTTTTCCAACTTTTATAGTATCACCACAAAGCATCTTTATTCATTATTACAAGTATCTAAAATCTTATTGCAACCCTATCAAAATATTTGAATGTATAAAATCTAGATTTTGTGCATTAACACACATTTTAGAAAATACACATATATTCACAAATTCTTTAAAATACAAATAAAATTATTGCTCAACATTAAAATAATAAATAGTTTTATTACCGAAAGTTATCATTTTCTTTTCTAATTTAAAAAATTCATACCACTAGATATAAATGGATATTTTGCAAGAAATTATGTAAAGCATATCCATTTAGCAACATACAGCTACTTAGCTTCATATTTCTTTGACTTAATTACTTTTATAGAAAATGTAACTTAATTACTCAAGAATTTTAAGATGCAATCATACAAACACAGAATAATATATATGTACATGAAAGATCAAGAGGTAATGGAATATTTCAAATATGCTACACCCTTACCTCTTCATCTGTTGAATTAGGATAGCTTCTTCTTTGTTTTCCTGCATGTCGTAACACAGATACTAATCCCCTCAAACTAAAGTCATAGTGGTACTGCTTAGATAATAATTCAGCAGCCAGTGAATACAAGGTAACTACTTTTTTTGCAAGTGGCTATTACCAAGACAAAAATATCATAATTATAATTAATTAGTGTTTAGATATTACATTATGTTTTGTCATTCAAATAAAGGATTTGCAGTGTTCCTATAATTTCTGAACTATGATTGAAACTAAATAACTGATATGTTACAATAATAAGAAATGACTTTAGTGGGTATCGACTAACATTTAACATGTTAAAAAATTAATATATTGTCTATGTACCCTTCTGTTCATAAAGGAAGTATTTTATTTAATGTGTAAATTTTTTAACCAGTATGTTAATATACCATAAAACCATTCATTAAATCAAAAATGTAAAAGTGATTCCAAAGAATAAAAATAATTTTATTTTCAATTTAATATTAAAATAAACTAATTCAAATGGATAATACACCATATTTTAACAAAATTATTTGGTACAAATTTTCTTTTTTAAAAGATTATTAAAAAATTATTAAACATATAAGTATAACAAAAAAAACATTTGTTTATTAACCTAGAATTAAAATTTCACTGATCTTTACCTTAGTGTTGCTGAAACCTTCGGCAAACAAGGTTATTTCTGTTATCATAGCAGAGTCAGGAACCATCATAGCTATTGGTCGAAACATTGATTTCAAGTTTTCTGGCAACTCAACATGACCAATGTAGCCTTGTTAAATGCAAACAGCAGTACATGATATATGTTAACTTAAAACTTTAGGCATTATTGAACAAAGTAAATATTTGCTGAGAGAATAAAAATATGTGTGTATGTCAAAAGTAAGGTTTGAGTATCTAATTTGTAAAATTCAAAAAAAGAGAATAATTGGGAAACATTCATTAAATTTGGTATTCTAGTTTTAGAACAGTATGAAAAATAAGATGGTAGAAACAAGTGTAAAAGACAAAAATGACAAGTTTCTCACAACATAGAGTAAACAGCTACCACATATATAAGGCTATATCCACGTTTCTCTAACAAAAACGATGTTTTTACATGAGAAACTAGAAATAAAAAGAATATTTAAAAACCTACAGTGAGTTTGTTTTGTATTAAATTTTGCACAAAGCTACACGAGGGCTATATCTGTGCTAACTGTCCCCAATTTAGCAGTTGATAAAAGAATAGCAGGATTGACTGTCACATTATAATGCCCCCATGGCTGAAAGTGTGAGCATGTTTGGTGTTGAAGGGATTCAAACCCACGACCCTCGGATTACTAGTCGAGTGCCTTAACCACCTGGCCATGCTGGGTCTCTATAATAAGTCTAAAAAAACGTTGAGGATGGCTCACATTTCATGTGTTTTTGTGAAAATAATATGATTAAGGATATTAAGATCATTTAAACTCTTCCTTGTATTCTTACTTACAATTTGTTTTTGTATATATTTTAAAATCAATAAGTCAAACTGAAAATGGTACATGAACAGAAAAAACTAAATTTGATGTAAACAGTTCATAAAAAGAAAAAGATAAACTCAATACCTGCTTTTTAACTAAATAAAGATGAAAGATAACTAAGTAGCTCACTTATTAAACTGCAGCTTTTAAATTAAGAAATCAGAAATTTAATTATTTAAAAGAGTGCAAAAGCAGTAAACTTTTTACAGAAGAACAAGTACCACAATAATTTAATGTATAATTAAATTATCAACTCTCATATATCAACTCTGCACTTACAAATTTCTGATTTATTTTTTATATTTTAAATGCACTACATTAAACTAATTAAAATTACAGCTTCTGTGGAAACAAAGTAGTTCACACTATCTTTATATATGTATATATAAATTATGTACTTGTCAAGAAAATCAAGTTAGTAACAGATGCAAAATAATTTCCATAATGTTCGTTTTTTAATAATTGAAAAATGAAAATTAAATCAACAATTCTCTCTATTTTGTTCAGTAATTTATGAAACAATCTTATTTCTTACCTGGATTCATTGTAATAAAGATACCACAAGTTTCCAAAAGATTGATTTCTTGGCCTTCAAACATAAATCTCTTGACTTTAGCTGCTAGTGCTGATAAAACTGAAAGAATCTGCTGAGCAACTACAGACAAAACTTCAATACTTATACGATTGAATTCATCAAAACATCCCCAGGCTCCAGTCTAAAAGTAAAACAGAAAATATAGGAAGGAATTTTGGATAAAAATAATGAAAGTCAAAGCAAAAGGAAATCAAACATGTTGAAGTAGTTATTTCTTTTAATGTTTATTTTGTATACATATCCTGTTGATAAATTAGTATGTAAATAAAACACAAATGTTGTTTGATAATACAGAAAAACTTAAGAACTAAACTTTATTTTTTATTTGAAATATATATATATTAAAACTGAGCTTGATATGTCAAAGTGGCTTTAATTCTAGAAATAAATTTACAGTTAGTATGAAAGGAGGTATTCAAATTTTCTAACTTACAGTTTTTGCTTTAATAGCTTCTATTTCCAATTATCTTAGTTTTATATCTTAATACCATATACTACACTTTAATTTTAGTAGACATAATAAAACTTTATTCACTACATAAACAATATTTTTTATACTGTACTGCAAGAAAAGGCATAGCACTTACCAAACTTACAAATATGTCATTCATAACAATATTCAAAGAAAAGTTTTTTTGAGCTATAAATATCCATAGTGATAATTAAATATTCAATTGTAAATGGAAAATGAAATTACATTACAATAAACAAAGAATCTGTTTCTCATTTTCAACATAAATGAAGTTCATATTGTAAATGTTCAATTACAAAAACGTATTAATTTTGTTACTAAATTAAGAAGAAGAAGTTTCTTATTAATTTTTATGTTTAATAATGAATTCAATTAAGAAATAAATGACCAACCTGTGCTAAGCCAGCAAACATCCTGCCCATGGATTTGTAGTCCAGGCCCTGTGAGCAGTTGATGACAACAACATAATTACCTAAAGTTTTACCCAAATCTTTCACTGTTTCAGTTTTTCCTGTTCCAGCTGGACCTTTTGAATTCACACCACGATGCAAGTTTAGTGCTGTTGTTAAGGTTATGTGGCACCTAAGTAAAACATTGGAGTTTTCAATAGTTTAAAGAATTAAATGAAAAACTAGCATAGACATTCACATGTAGCTTTAAAAAAGCAGTCATAATAGCAAATTACCTTAGATATATTCTGTATGAAATATTTTAAACAAGTTCAAGGAAATTCCATATAACATAGCTGGTAATCTCTTACCACTTAACCTAATTTTATTTATGTGTTAAATACCTAAAAGAAATTATACAAAACAAAAATACCTTCAGAAATAGTTATATTTACACCTATAACAGTTTCTGTTCTTCCAAGAAGGAGAGCTCACAAGTTTATATTATTTGTGACAGCACAATCTTGACTTACCTATCTGTAAGTGGTGTGATTACCAATCTTTGAGGATTTCCAAGATATTCGTAACCATAAAGAAATTTGGCATTTGTTTGACATATAAAAAAGTCTTCAAGATCTTTATCCCAGTAAAATCGTAACTGGCGAATCCAGTTAAAATCAGTTAAGTCTAAACAGCCCATTTTGAGCATGCTCTCAATGATGTCTCTAGCATGTACCTCAATGATAACAAGTGCCATCACTTTCTGTCGCATCAAAGATGACAGGTTACTTTGAATCATTTCAGACAACTTCTCCAAAGCAGCAACCTGTGGAAAAATTGTATGTTTGTTTTAGAACAAAGCTACATTTGGCTACCTGCTGTGTCCACTGCAGGGAATCAAATCCAACACTTAAGTTTTGTAAGTCTGCAATCTTACAGCAGTCCAACTAGAGAACTGTAGAAGAATAAAATATCACAAGAAGTGAGACATAATATTTATCCTTTTTTAAGCTAATGATTAACTAGAGTACTGAATTTTTTTAAACTTCAACTTAACTTGCACGATTTCAGTGCAAACATGTACACAAAATTTATGATGTAGGCTTCAAACCTAAAAGAACTTACAATATAAAAATAAAGTAACTAAAAATGCAGACAAGTCTTGTTACTTACAATATATTTTGATAACATTGGTTAAAACTCTAAAAATAAGAGAAATAAATTACTTATAACCAGGCAGTTCCAACTGCAAGAATAACTTTGGTCAGTAAAATCACAAAAAATATATAGTTAACCACACAGGCAACAAAGATATCAAAATTAAAAAATAAGCTGTAAACTGACAAAGAGAGTTAGTTCAAAACATGATCCTTTTCAAATCAGTAAAAGCTCAAAACCAGACAGTTTTAGCATTTAACTTTTACTGCATCTTGTGCCTATTATTGATTCACAAAATTTTAATTGATGCTTATGTAATTCTTTTTCTTTAGGAAAAAAATATACAAAACTACCTGCTTTCTCCTCAGACTTTTCAGCGGTTTCTTCCCACGTTCTTTAGCTTGTTGAAGTGCTCTACTACAGTCACCTGTCCATTGTATTTGGCTGGCAGCAATACATAACTGTCCAGGCCATTCATGTATCCACTTGTTTTTTTTTCCTTCTGACTCAATATTACCTGCTCCCACCATGTGCTTCCTCAGGGACTGACGACAGTTTTGAAGTGTTTGATGGAGAGTCTTTCTCATGATTTTCTCTACTTCCAGTAGCCAAGATTCCACAGACCCCTCTAAAGTTAAAGGATTGATAAAGTCCACATATTCACCATCAGAAGCTTTCATTCCTAGGGCTTCTGGTCGCTGTGTTAAGGCTGCCTGTTGATGTTTGGAATAAAATGTAAATGTAGATGACCAAAAATATTTTGTAAGTTATATCTTAGTAATAACAATTATATTAGAATAATTTAAATCTAAATTCAGTAATTTTAAAAAGTCTAAGTACACCACAAATTAAGTTCTCAATTTTAATGAATCAATGTGATTTTGGCTTTTTGCCTTTCTTTTTTACAATGTCTTTAAGAACTTATATGTCAACAAACAATTTTCTAAAAATACCACCAATATTGCAAGTAATCATGTTAATTACTTATTGAATTTTAAATACTTATGTATTTTAAATACAAGAAAAGTAGAGATTTCACCCAGTTTGCTTTGGTCAGTTCTTTATACTGAGTAAAGTAACAGGCAAAAACCTAAAATTACTCAACATACTGCAGTATGTAGCCCCTCCATTAGCAAACAGTATAAAGGAGTCAGTAATTTGAGGTTTAAATAAGTCTTGTTAAACTAGAAGTAAAAGCGACTCGACATAAAATATATCAGAATGGAAATAATAACACTTTCATCTATCAACAAAATAGAATGTGAAAAGTCATTAAGAGTGTTTAATAATTATCCAACAAACTGGCCACATATGAAAATAAAAACACCTTGAGCCAAGCCTATGAACATGTTAATGTTCCTATGGGTAAGATTAGCATAATTCCATTTTATCTAAATCATGTAGTTAACTACAGAATACTATAGTAAAGTTTTCAAACACTGAATAAAATAAAAATTATACTATATAGATTTAAATAATGTTGATAATTAAGGTTCATTTATCATTCTGCAAAATTCTGAACGTGTATTTGAATGAATTACAGTTAACACAAACATTGAGACTCCTATATAAATATGATTCCACATGATATTGCTGTGCTGTTATATGAAAATGACAATGCGACAAACCTCCATCAATAGGAGTGAGAGACACCCTACTACTGTAGCTGACTCTCCTATGCTGATTTTCAATCATCACTTCAAGATCAGATAAGAAAAGATGTAACAGATGTGGGGAGGACAGGTGAAAATTGGAAACATGGGTATCTATTCAAAATACATTTTCAGTGTGAAAAATGTTAACATCTGATATGATACATAACCTCTTCTTACATATAAATAATCCCAAATTGAAATGGTGAAGGAACCTGTGCAAAAGTTTATCTAAGTTAAGCCTCCTTCGAAAGTGCTGCAAGAAAACTCATGGTGTCTAACACCCTGTGCCATGGAAAACTATAGGAGCACACCCATAGGAAACTGCACCTCTTATGTATCAGAATACCCTCTTCACTCATAAAGGACGAATGTATTGCTAGAACAGATGGAAAATATAAGCACAGCCCAGAACCTACATAAGGCCCACAGAAATGCTATTTGCATAATATGGATGCATGTCCAACCATATGTGGTTGGTCAACACCAACCCAAAACCAGGCAGCATCAGGTATTGTTCATCTGATTCATCTTTATCTTAATTATAGTAAAGTAGAATAGAAGAATGCAGGAGGAATCAGTAGCATACACATCATAATGTTGATGACCACAGGAAAAAAGGAGAAGGAAATCTGTTTCAAGTGAGAGATAGTTTAATGAACAGGAAGCCAAGGGACAAACAGAGGTAGGATGAAGACATAAAGAACAACATTCAAGTATAAGTCTGAAAGGTAAGAAGGATAAGGAGGGTGAAAGTGGTGAAAGGAACAGAAAAACACAATGAGGACAAGGGAGAAAAGCTAAACAGTAACCGGAAAACCAGAAAGTATTAGAGAGAATCGCCACATGACCAGAAAAAAATTGATACTGATCAACATTAAATAAAAAGTTATATGAATAATTCAGAGTTTCAGAGTTATGGAACAAAAGAAGGACAAGAAAAAAGGGGAGAAAGAATGATGCAATGACCAACTGTGAAAAATACACCATTTCCACTGACAGACAAGAATGGAAGACGGGCAAACAGAAAGAAAAAGAAGAAAGGTTACACATAAAAAGAGACTAGATCACTGGAAAACTTGTGGACTGAAGGATCACACCACAGAAAAAAATCTTGTCATACCTCAAGAAATGAATTGTAATAAAGTTCAAGGTATCTGGAACATGACAAGACATCAGTCAGACTTGTAAAGAATGGACTTAGAAGAAAATGTTGAGGGTGTGGAAATAGAAAGAGTGAAACCAGAAGTTTCCTAGCAATTGATATTGATAAACCACAGTAAAGTTGTCCATATGCATCATACATCACTACATACAACCCTAAACAAATTATCCAAAGATTGACCCATTACCTGGAGTTATGACACATTGATCTCAAAAGTCAATTTTTCTGGAAATCATTGACCCAAAGCCACCAGTGAGTTGATGCTAACACTCTATTCTATCAAGAAAACATCTGTAATAAGAAGAAGATCTAAATGAGAGAAAGAAACAGGAATACCTCCCATGACATTCGTTCTGTTGAACCCCAACAAATGAGATTGGTGTAAAGGAAAGAAGGTGATTAAATTAGGGAGGACAAGAAACCCTGGGAAAGGTTCATTGATATTACACAGTCCACTCTAAACAGAGCATGTGAAAAATAGAGAAAACCTCAAACACATATTCACTATCAGTAGAAGAAACACTAGAGTTTGGGAAATAAAAATCCAGATTTAATATCTCCACAACAGTTTGCAATTTTTGTAGTTACTTCCACAGAAACACCTATTATCTCAAAAGCTCATGCACAAAAATAATATATTTCTTTACACACATATGCCAGACCAAGAAGTTATGACTGAACCCTCAGCATAGAATAAACCAGCTGTGCTATGAAGGTGTGTTGCATTCATACTGATGGAAGGTTGTCACTGCTCATTTGCATGCAACAATGGAGCAATATCATGTGGAAACCTGTAATTTTAGGTCAGAATCTCAATGCTAATAGTGAGCAAAAAGGTTTTCATACAGAGGACAGCACTGAATCAGAAAAGATATATGTGACAGAAGGTCATGTTTCTTATTAAATTTTATTATTATTGTTCAATACTTATATATGTAATAAAGTAACTATAAAGTGTGTATGTATGCAGTAACTTCCATCCTCCAGAGTTGGCTGGTTCAATTACAATAATTTTTTGTGTGTGAATTGGAAACTGTCAATGTTTATATGGGCCTTTTTCTTTCAGATTTGTTGCAAAGAAAGGAAATATAAAAAACACCTTGGAATAGAACACATTTCCACCTTTTTTTATAGACTTATCAATTTCCATTACAGTTGGCTGATTTGTTTACTTTAATTTTTTGTGATAACTGAAACTGTCTAACAGCATACATGAGCTGTTTTATTTTAGAATTGTGTTTAAGAATTGGAATGAAAGTCCTAAGCAGGCTTTTTTTTAAAAGATACAAGTACTTACTGAGTTAGATAAGCCAATTATTACGTTCCACAAAGAAGATTATGCAATTAATAGCTAATGAGGTCATTGAGAATTTAATAGTAAAAACAAAAGAAAAACATTGTTATCTAATATTGTCTTTTATACAGTTTTTGCTTTCTTAACTGGCACTTTTAATTAGTGTTTATAAAACTCAAAGACTTACCTTTCCAAGCTTTAGTGATTTAATATTATCAAAACACTTCTTCAGATGAGGTTGAATAGCTTGAGGATTTTAGACTGGCCCAGAATTTCAAGCAGGTCGTTATTGGATAAGAAATAAAACCGTGGAAACAGCTGGCGTTTTGTTTCTAAGTACACATCTAGAGAGTGCTGAATTTCTTCTAGTTTCTGACTTGTATTATTCAAAAAACCAAGGAGATCTAAAGAGATTAAAATTAAAAGTAATAGATTTTGAACTTAATGTTCAGGAAACAAGTTGAAACTCTAGCCAAATATATATATGAAGAAAGCCTCATATGATTTCTTCATTATCATTTTGTGAATGTAAACTAAAACACTGTATCTGTCAAAACTGTTTAAGACAGAATAAATAATGGTAATGTAAACTTTTAAACAAAACCTACACACCTTTTGCAGTTTCTTTCTAGTCAAATTTACCAACATATTGGAAAACACATTTGGCAATTTAATAAAAGCTCACATACTTTATTAAAAATAGTCCACTGAAAAGTTTTGACAGTAATAAGCTGTACCTGGGTAATGAGTGGCCATAAGTGCATTCTTTTCTTTACGTAGCATTGAAGTGAGCCACTGCCACTTTTCATTCACTTCATCAAATTGAGTAGATTCTTTAGGAAGCTGTTTACGAATGTCTTCTCCTAAAAAAATGTTCTGAAATGATAGAAGTATTATCTTAAGTGCTTTGAATCATTATGAGAAAGTAAATAAAAAATGGTATACAACCAAAATTTTACCAGAATGGATAGAAAATTCTGTATGTCTGTTTAGCTTTCTTTGTAAAAATCACTGATGCAACTAAAACAGCTACAGTATTTGATAAAGTACAGTTGGAAAAATAACTTTCCCTAAATTTGTCATTTCCAGGATTTTCAGTTAAAGTAGTCAATTTCAATACATCATGTTAGAGGCCTAGGCTTTCCCATTGCATTTTTTGTTTCAAGATAATGCATTATAGGTCTAGCTATGTTATCCACAAAAACAAATAACATTTCCCAATCCACATACATAAGAAGAAATAGAAATATATATATAAGCAACATTTAATACAAAGAAATGAAAACAAGTCTATCTTACTTCTAAATACATCCAATGTCTTTGAACATTAAGTATGAGCTCCAAAACTTCTTGAACTAATGCCAATGACTTTTCCCATTTGTCAATATCTTTCTCAAAAGCTCTGAAGTATCTAGAAGCTTTCATGTGAGACAGCAACAAAAGGTTGTCCTCTATGGTCTGAAAAATATCATCTACACTATACAGACGAAAATGACCACGATCTTTGTAACAGGCCATATTGAGTGTCATGACTTCCCAAGTAGCCTTGATTTTCTCTATGTTCTGAAACACCATACGATTTATTACTTTTACAATAAATTGTAAAACAGATTATTTATTATATATTTACACAAAAAAAACACTAAACTGCAGTTAAGAAAGATTTAAAATTACAAAAAATATATGCACTAATTATGTTATTAATTTTTCACAAAAATTACAAATGGATATATATATGAGCAGATCTTTATCTGCATTTTACAAATCTTCATTTTAATATTTTTGATAATTGTTAATTTATATAACCAATAAACTCAAAGTGACGAAAATTTGCTTTATTTAAGAAGGAGAATGATACATAACAATATTGGGAGTTTAACAGTTACCTCCTATCATTAAATTCTCAAACGTTAATAACACAATGGAAGTAAATACGTTGCACCTTTTCAATTGCCAATTCTTTTGTGGCAGTAACAGATATCTCTTCAATTTGGTCAGCATATTTCTCCATTCCAATTTGAATGATATACTCCATTGTAAAGTCTGAAGATTTAGGATCAAACTCTTCCTGTAACACTTTCATAATCTGATCCCAGTTACGTGTTCGTAATGCTGGATTTTGCAAATTCTGAACAACAGGCAAAGATAGCTGAAACTGCTCTAACTTGTTTTTCATGAATCCAACTACTTCCCATTGGCTGGTCTGCAAATATTTTACCATTAGAAATGCACTTTTAATATTTCCACTAGACTTAATGAAGTTCTAACAATGATTAGAAGTAAACAAAAAATCACTTTAAAAGGTTAATAACTAGCAAGTAATGAGACTTCTTTGCTTCCACAAATAAAAATACAAAACAATTTTTATGTAAAAAGTATTTCTGCACAGTTACTCCTATCAAATTAGATAAAACAAGCATTTTCTTTCAACATGTATTAAGTAAGTTTCATGATTACAAATGAAAGTTATAATTTTCCTGTACTAAAAATATATTTCTGATAGGCACTTACCTCATCTCACACAAACACCTATTCTAGTTCAGTGCTGCCCTCTTTATACAAAAAATTCTTCTTTTTTCATGCCCCATGCCTTAAGCTTCCACATACCTTACAGCTTACAATCAACTGTTTCAAATGCATCTAGCATGTAAATCATCATGCAACACTCCTCCTCCAATAAGAGGGTGACACATTGCTCATACATGTAACCACCTCTATTTAATTCTAACAAACTATCACTTCAAATTTTGGGAAAAAATATATGGAAGCACTGATTTTCTATAGGGAGGAAGGGTGGGAATGTTAGAGGAGGTAAGTACCTACTGGAAATATATTTTCAATATAGGAAGATTATAACTTCTGATACATTATTTTTGCTTACATAAACAGCTAAAATCCCACACTGAATAGATGGAGGGGCCTGTATGAAAGAAAAACAATGTAGCATTCCTTAAGAGCGTCTGAAGAATGCCCCTCAAGAATAGATCTTCACAGAAGAGGATAATAAATAACACCTCATATCACACTGAATGAGAAGTATACCTGATACAGATGTAGTGCCACAGACATGGGTGGAAAAAAAAGGAGAATATCTGTATGGGAAAGAAGAATAGTGAGATATAGATCTGAACTTCCATATAACAAATCTTAATCCCATTGAGTATTAGAATGTAGATGAAAATAAAAGGATGTGCCTCTAGATGTAAGGTGGCTATGATGTGATGGACAGTACATGGCAAGTTAACTGCATCCAAAACCCAGGTTGCCAGGAACCAACATTCACGCTGGGATAGGATGAAGATTATACCATTGATATGTTAACTATAATCCAAAACCCAGCCACTAGGAACCAACATTTATGTGGAAGTTGGTTAAAGGACTATATCACCAATAAGTCAACTAAAATCCAAAATCAAGCCATTTAGTAGGGCTAGTTGTTTGTTTTTTGGAATTTCACACAAAGCTACTTGAGGGCTATCTGTACTAGCCATCCCTAATTTAGAAGTGTAAGACTAGAGGGAAGGCAGCTAGTTATCACCACCCACAGCCAACTCTTGGGCTACTCTTTTACCAATAGTGGGATTGACCATCACATTATAACGCCCCCACAGCTGAAAGGGCGAGCATGTTTGGCGCAACAGGGATGCGAACCCGCGACCCTCAGATTATGAGTCGCATGCCTTAACATGCTTGGCCATGCCGGGCCAGTGGGGTTAATTAAGAGGCTTCACCTCACATTCAGCAGACAGGTGGAATTCACGTACCCACTGATTTATGAATAGGACATATGATAACAATGTGATAACTTGTTTAACTGATATGGGAAGCCAATATCTGGACAATCAATATAGGAAAGATGTCTCTGTTATGTAAGCTATCTCACATAAAACTAATCTGACAGGAACTGCTCCTAGTAGAAAAACATCCTTGGTATTACAAAATCTTTGAGAGAGAGCTTAAAAGAAAGAACTGTATTAATCAGCTAGTACCATCATCATGATTCACAACCTGGATGGAGGAACAAGAGTAAAACTAAGGAAGGAAAACAGATATATCAAAAATACATATGTGAGGACTTATGCTGAATCTAAAACACAGCCTCTTGAAATAGACATTTTATGTATTGTTATAAAAGCAACTAAAATGTAAAACTAAGAAACTAATTAGGTTGTATAAGAGAGTATAAATAAAAAATAATAAATTCAAAATAATAATTTTTGTAATTTTATGTTGCAATTTATAGTCACCCTAGAAAGAAAAATGGATAACTTAAATTTATTTCATATTTTTTATGATAGTTAAAAGACTTCAAATGGATGGAACCTGTAAAGTGTTAAGGTGAGGAAAATAATATATAACATATAAAATGTTACCAAAGAAAAACTTTTCATATACTCATATAGAAGGTTCTGGAGGTTATGCAAATAAAAAATTTGGATTGAAGAAAAAAGTATTTTTAACCTTAACGAGAAAACCACCTTGCACTCAAAATCAGTCATTCTTTCTCCATATGTTCACAAACAAATATTTAATTAAATTACTTAATTAAAAAAATCCAATTTTTTAACTTTAAGAATAACTGATAGTGTTTAATAAAAGATTGCCAAATTTCCTAAAGAAACACTTACTACATTAAAACTTATAGTATGTATCATTTCGTGGTTAGGCACTAGTTTCAAGGTTAGTCAAAATTACCAATCCTGCATAACTAAAGTAGGCCTAGCTTTGTCTGTTGTATACAGAAAATGGTATGTGTTACAAAATAATTCTTACTCAAGATGTACCTGTGAAATGTCAGAGTCAGGCTGATTCAGACTCTGACAATTCATAGTGCAAGGTGGTATTCATGTGAAAAGTAAAAATACTTTTGCTCACCGTATCCTTTGCATATTATATTAACATAATCTCTAGAACCTCTGAAATAAATATCTATAGTTTTCTGTTGTATCCATAAATAGTACATCTGGTATTTACTCTCCTATACCACAAACTGTTGCTAAATAAGTAATGCTGAATAAAATGAATAGCTGATAACTCTGAGATCAAATACATAATATCATGTTGAATGGTATACTCTTTAAAACGTCTTGGTGTGTGCATACATATGGCTAATGAATTTAATTCAATAAATGTTGAGTAAGAACTATTTATAAATTTCATATTTCTGCAATAATTCAACAATAACAATTTTTCTGAAATGGCAAGTGAACCATTAGTGAATTGTAAAGAACTCAGTGAAATTACAGTATTCAACAGTACCTGAGGTAACACCATACATATTTCAAAACATTAATGCAATAACACAAAATAACTTCTCAATTTCAAAATATAAAAGTATGAGCATGCCTTAGAATCTTTAACAAATTTATCTAGTTTATTTAACAGCTCTTGAGAAACACTCTTCAAGTTTTCTATTATTAAGTCTTGGAAGTAACTTTTTCTCCAGTGGTTCCACAGAGCTTCCCAGTCTTGAGTCAGCTTCCACATCTGTTCCAGATAATTCAAATCCTAAAATAAAAGAAGATTTTAATATACATTTCAAAATTCTAATTCCAGTGATGTCTTTCTGTAATCTTGTTCTTAAACATAAAGAATATTTTAAGCACACAACAATAAAGGTTAATTAAACCAAAAATGTTAATAAACCAAAGCCAGTACCTTTTCTAGATTTTCTAGGGTTCTTGATGAGGGCATTTCCAACTTAAACAACTGTAGCCCTTCCCTAATCTCATATTCCTTTTCCCTCATCAGTATTACCTGCTCCTTAAAGCTAGATATATCAAACAAAGCATCTTGTGAGTTGACACTGATGTTGAAAGGGCCTTTCTCATTAAATTCACTCATTAGATATGCTGACTGTTGCTTGAAATCTTCTGCTGACTGAAGAAGTCCAGCTTTGAAACGTTCCTATGAAAATATTGTTTAATGTGGTACCAGTTATAGATAAACCTGAAAGTTTTTTATGTCTACCTAACTCAGACTTAATTAACAGTAAAGTTCTTGGTTTGAAAAGCTTGAATATTATCACATAAATAATTAAGATTTTTGAATGAATGTTTTTATAAAATGTTTGAATTAATACTTCTTCACAATTTGCTCAATTCTAAAAGAATAATTTTTCTAAAGATACAAAGTACATTATAATTCCTATTGGTCATTTTATCTTAATGCATATTTTTGTACATTTAGTAAAATATTTTAATCAACACTTTTTTATTCATTTTTATAACACACAGGTATACTACGTGTTACAAGAATGAATAAAAACAGTACTAATTAAAATATATTACTAGTATATTTAATACTAGCAACAGAGGTAATAAGAAAAGTATAAAAAATTAAGAAAGAAGCCTAAACGTCAAAGGAAAAAATTAATTTAAATATTAAAAAGTCAGTTATTTTCTGTGGAAATGTGCAAGTAATTTTATACTGTTAGTTGTGGACAATATTCAATTTACTTTGTTTTTTTTCAGCATCACTTCTGCTTGTTTCATTGAACCTTCAAATCTGCTCCAATTTTCATCTAATTCTTCTAACATTTCTTGAAACTGTTAAATATAAATTTATAATTCAGTACTCTATAGTAATTTGAATAATTCTAAAATACTATTCAAAGTTTTTAATTTCTGATTTATTCATTACTAAAAATAATAAAATGCAAAAAAATATTTTAACATAACATTCATGGTGTTTCTTTAATGCAACCCCACTTTATATTTAGTTCTTAAAAAAATCTCCTCAAACTGTCTGTTAAATACAGTTCAATAATATGTAGTAGTTAATCACCTAAAACCATTATCACAGTTTTAATTTCCAACATAAAAAAATACTACTCAAATATTAATAGAAATTCTTTGAAGTTATCTCACTTTAAACTTAATATAACATCTTTCAAAATCATCAGATCAACAATGTACAATATTGTCTAATAAAGTCTATCATTTACAGCTACTGCTCACAATGTTAAATTCTGGATAATTACTGTGAAAGATAAGAAAATTAAGTTAGAAACTTTCATTTTGATGCTCATGATGATGCCTAACCACTTAATTAATTACATTTTTTATGATATGAAAATAAAGCAAAAAAAAGAATAATTAGGAAAGAAATAAACTAAAGCCCAATTTTTGAGGTGTCTATAGCCAATGAAATTACCAGAGAAAGCAAAATGCAGCTTTTATATAAATTAAATTGTTCTGCTAAAATATGTAGGACTACACCCCATGTTGTTTAATTTGCAATAATGGTGAAGCATACTGATGTTAATGTGAGACATTATTATGCATTAAGGTAGTTTTTTTTAAATTTAAAACTGCTTATTATTTAGCTCAGTACAATATGAAAATATCTTACAAGAAATTGACAGTACTAATTTTGTATCTAATATGAGCATAACATTTACTCTTTCATAACTTGTTAGAAGTCTCTATTGCCATTTCTGCACTTTATTACACATTGGTACAAACATATAATCTTAAGCAAAAAAAGAGAAAACATACAACAGATGTTGTAATACAATAAATTTTAAAATCAACTCTGTGAAGATGTAATGAATTAAGAATGTGAGGACAAGTTTTTTTTATTTAAATACCTCTCATTTATATTTATTTAATTATATATGGGAGAATCTAACTTGACAAGCATTATTATATCTAATGTATTTTTGAATATAATGAATCCACCACATTACCATATAACATAAAACTATATCAAGCAAAAATTATTTGACATGCTTACTTGTCAGCACTGGTACTTGTGAAACTTATTTACATTTTTTTTTTAAATACAATTATAATAAAAAAAAGAAAGAAAAGTAGCAAACTGTGCTATCATTCTTCATTATATTTATTATTTCTAAAGATGTATGATTATCAAAAAGTCTTAAGACTGAGTTTTAATAAATGTAATAAGGAAATCCTTACTTTGGGTTCTATAGAGACTTCATATTTATTCAGGATACCAAACTGCCGATTGAGAGGTTCAAACTCAGCATGTTTGATTTCCATTTCTTCTTTCAACTGCTCATGAAGAGCAATACTGAACTGTAGGTCTTGCAAAGAATCTGGTACCTTCTGCAACCTGTAATAAGTAAACAGCTGTTTGTGCCAACTTCTTACATAGTTTCTTCATGGAATTCACAAGTGTGCTTAAATATTATTTTGTATCTTAAGTATAGCATGTTATCAGCATCAACACAATTTTCTTTCACTATTTATTTTTTGAATTGCAACTAGTTACCTTCACAATTAATTTGTAAACAAATGAATATTGCTATTCCTTCTTGGCTTCTATGTATAATTCCTAAAACAAATTTAAACTGTAATTATAATATTAGCACTTCTTTTTGTATCGAGCTACACAAGGAGCTATCAGTATTTTGCTTACTGGTGTGATTGAGACTCAAATTTTAGTGTCATAGGCAGTGGTGGATTTAAGGTTATGTGGGCCCAGAGACTAATAATTTTTGTGTGCCCAACATCCCATGTAATTTTTACATAGAATAATATTATCAATTCAGAAGGTCAAAACATTGTTCGCTCCTTTACTAGTGCTTTCTCTACCCATTCCAGTCATTTTTAAATATATACTATAACCAATGGGCCCTGGGACTAAGCCTCCTCCAGCCCTTATCGAAATACATCACTGGTTACAGGATCTCAAGTTTACCACTGAACCACAAGTGGATTACATCAGCAAGAAGAGAGGATAATTTCAAGTCAAAGATGGTGGGAAATAAAGAGCAGCTGTTACTTATGTGAATAGTAGCATTTGGATGTAGATATTAGTTACTGCCTATTTTTAACTACAATGCACATGCACATCTAGCAAAACAGATGACTTTTAATCCTAAAACCCTACTGCACAAACTTTATTTATGATGGAACATCTATAGATAAGTTTATTTTGTTTTTTGTATACTTTGTTCAATGAATAGTGAAGCCATTTGGTGAATCTATTGTAAAACACATCTTACTTCAAAACAGATGCTCAGCAAGGGGGAAACATTTATGTTTTACACACTAATACCTTAAGAATGAGAAAAAAAACTAACAAATTACAAAAATGAACAGTAAAATTACTGTTGTGATTACTTAAATAGTATTAAGTTGTATTTTTCTGTTTTAACATAAACACTTTAGAAATCAGCTGGAAGGTTCAGAAGAATCATCGTAATTCTTTTCGCTTCAACAGTGTTAGCTAAGCACACTGTAACTGCTTTATTGATTAACAAAATGAAAAGAATACCTTTCACTGTTAGTTGACATAAAACTATAAAGATCTTTCAGCTTGGATAGAGCAAGAGAATGAAGAAGAGCTGTAAGTTTTTGCTGCCACATAACACAATGTTCTTGGATGACAAACTTTAATGGAGAATTATCCAGCAAAACAAACTTCACTGGCACAACAGTTTCCTCCATTTGAATGTTGTTAGAAAATTCAGTATACCTACAGCAGTAATGAATACCTGTAATATCTATTTTTCTTGTTATATGATCTTTTAAACAAGAAATTAAATAAAATCTTTAAATTTTAAGATTTTTAAACAAAAAGGTCAGCTGGTAGCTTACCTATGGTTTCAAATAATCATATCTTGTTTCTATAATTCACACATTTGTCCTTCATCACTTACTTTCATCCCATGATTCTACATTTCTACTCATCTTGTAAGAATAATTAAGCATGTGTTGACTATCATATTAAATGTTGTAACTATAAAGTCACATTCTTTATTGAATAATATTCTCCCTACTGCTAATCAGAAAAAACATTTAATAATAAAATAATTTTTCAAAACTAGCTTCAAACTAAACATATCAGACAACAACAAATGCTTTGTATGAAAAATTGATAACACAAAACTTTAAAAAATTAGAAAGAACCTACCTTATATGCATTTCAAAATAATTAAAATAAAGATACATTTAATGTCACAGCTAACTTATAATTATACTTATAATTACAGACAATAACTCTAATTTTGACAAGTACTAGGAAACTCTGCCAACCTATAAAACATTTCAAAATTTCATATATATTTTAAAATGCTAAAATAATAAAAGCTAAAACATGTCTTTAAGTTAACTGAGAATGAATTACAAATGTATGGCAAGCTAAAACGTGAGAAATGTTTTGAAATTACATAAATTCACTTTTATCTAATAAACTCTTATATTTCTATCAGTCAAATAATAGTCACCATTTTACAGCACCCAAAATTGTAATTCTGACATGTACATACATACCTCCACCCAATGTTTACACATAATATAGCTGTATTGTAACATGAAAAAGCCCTCTGCCAATTGGAGAACAACACATCCTCCTAGTGCAACTAACTTCCTGTACACTGTAGGACACAACCATCACTTTAAAACTGGGTAAGAAGAAATGCATCTAAAGTTAGGATAATGTGTGGGAAGTATGAGAAGATTTAAGAATCTATTAGAAGTATATTTTCAGTGTTTGAAAATGTTAGCTTCTGATATCTTACCTCTACTCAAATATTAGCTGCAATTCAAAATTAAAGTGGTGGTAAAAGTGGTGCAAAATTACCTTGATGAACCCCCTTTGGAAGGCACCCAAAGATACTTGAAACCATGACAATTGAGGATCATAACTCATCCATCAAAGTGTAAGCCAGATGAATGAGTTAACAGAGCCAACTAATTATTGTAACAGGAGAGAGATTTCAAGAGTAATGCAAGGCTTGTAACAACTAACAGTTCACACTGGAAAAAGAAGGTGATTGGGATGGGAACAAGAATGAAGACGAGCAATTGATGAAAGGTAAATTGGGGTGAACATGTTTTTTTCCTTCCAGGTAATAGATTTCTTATTGAAAAAGTACAGTCAGGATAACATAAAGAGCATACACACCTGACCTGCAACATTCACATGCAAAGAAGAACAAATGTTTTAAGGGAAAGTACAATGAACAAGAGGCTAAAGATTCTAATGAAGGTAGGGTAAAGGGTAAGAGCACGAAGGACAACCTTGATATTACAGTCAGGGAAGACAAAAAGACCTAAACAGGAATGAAGAATGCATGAAGAATATGGGGAAAAATTAAAAGTATGGGCAATGCAGTCTTATAGCCCATAGTGGTAGAAATTGATAAACCATCATGAAAGAGCCAAGTGAAAAAGTCTGAAAGGTGGGGAACATTAAGTTCAGAAGGAGAAATGATATGATGCAGAAATTATGGATAGAAAGTGCATAATTTACATTGGTAAACAAATAAAGAATAAGAATTAACAGAAGGAGAAATAAGGCAGACAAAATGCAAAAGATTAACAAACCTCACATATAAAGATGAAGTAGGGATATCACTGGATTACTGTGGGTGGAATGAGGATACCAGAGAAGGGATTGGAATAGTACCAGTAGAAAGGGAGGAGATGACTGGAGAAGCTCAAGGGTTGAAACCACAACTCAGCTGGTCAGAATGTAATGATAAGAAGAACACAACATGAAGTGGTTTTAATAACGGAAAGTATTTGGGGAGAAGACTGACAGAAAGGTGGGAATAAATATAAAGGTTGGAACATTACTGACTGAATACACCAATAACTAGAGCTGAATGGCACATAAATGAATAAGTTTGGTATTTAGGTGAATGGCAAAAGTATCCATAAAGAGTGCCCAGCTGTGAGCATAGGCACTGGAGCACTTGCATGCCTATGGACCTCTCCATATGGATAATGTTGTCATCCACTGGAGCACTTGCATACCTTGGGATCACTCCATCTGGATAATTTTGTCATGATGAAAAAGATGATTAGCAACAAGATTTGGGCCTCTTGGGAAATGACAATCAATAAGACAAAACTGTCAAGAGTGGGTCAAGAAAATTAAACTGAATTTTTGAAAACAAAGAGAACAAGACCAGATACCCCCTTGGCAACTGATAAAAGTGGCAGTGGTCAAATAGTCAGAATAGACCATGAAAAGTCATCTGTGAAATATAAGAAAGATTTTACCCAATGTCTGATGAACAGCACAGAGCTCCAAGAGATTGATTTGCAAAGTTGATTTGACCATGAACCATTGACAAGCTATCTCCAGAGAGTCCAGAGATACTTCACTTCCTCAAAGAAGTATCTGTAATCAGATGAAAACGAATGCTAGCTGATGTTTTGCTTCTGTTGAGCCACCAGGCACAGTCAATTTGCAGGAAAAAGGTTGTTGAATGAAGCAAGGGATTATGACTGAGGTTCTATTAATTGTGAAAAGTCCATTTCAGACATTACAAATTAGCACAACCCAAGGAGATAAAGAATTCAATAGAAGTAAAAACAAATTCCTAAAAGAGAGAGAACTTTCTGCACAATGAGAGGAGAAGTATATGACATGGGAAACCAATTTCTCCATATCTCTGAAATGAAGAGCAAAAGGTTGAGCCCTGCAGAGATGCAAATCAAAAAACTATCAAATAAATGAAATACTGAACAGGTGGAAAGTGAACTGCCTCCTGAATGAGTAGAAGAAGATGACTGCAAGAAGTTTGTTTAGATTGAGTTAAATGTTAAAATAAACATCCAAAATATCCAACTTATGTTTAATTATATATTACCTATAACCATAGAAAGTCAAGGTTTTGATCTATCAAATAATGCACTGTATCACTTATAATGGTGCAGATAATAGTTATACATAGTCGAAAGGGTAATCAAAATGAAACAACAAATAAAATTTTATTATAAATAGATGTATACTGTTATGAGCTTAAAGCTACTTAGGATAAACAAATACAGTTTCATGTTACAATTTGAAGTCATTCTAGAAGGAAAAAAAAAGAGGGTAATTTATATTTATTTTGATTTTTTTTTATGATTGCAAGGTTTATTAAATTGACTGATCCTGTTTTGAGATATGGTTGAGAAAATAACAGACTGAAAAAAAAACATGGAAATTTTTTCAAAACAAAACGTATTCATGGACAAAGGATTATATAAAAGAAATCTGAGATTTGTGAGATGAGAAAAATTATTTTTATTCTTAAGACTTGGCTTACTCAATTTATAACAAAAATGTATTGACCACCTGAGAAACTCTCTCATCCATCTACATGCTTGCCAAAGTTTCAGCAGCTGAACATATTAATTCTCAATGCTACACGTTCCTAAGTGCATTCAGTAGCTCCTAAAGATATACTCTTTACATAACAAAATGTTCTTGGATGGATTTTTTTTTTTCACATATTACAGCAAATGATAGCTGTATGAACTATTAGCTTACTTAATTGAAATGTATAGTTTTAAGTTATGTTTGTGTTCAATTATTCTATCCACAAATAAAGTAATAATAAGAAAGCTGTTTACTGTAGTTAAGATATATCTGAAAATCGTAATATTTTCTATTTTCATTACATAGAGACTCAAAAAAGGAGTAGGAAAAATCTTGGAAATACACAAATAATTATGATTAAGCTCAAATATGTCATAATAACAGTGAAGATTTTCACTTTTTTTTGCACAAATGTTATCCACTTTATAAATTAAATTGAAAAGTAGCTACAGAAACATTGGGTGCTGCTGATTGGCTGATGTCTCTCAAGTCAGCAGTTTTGAATTAGAGATGGTTATGAATGGATCTTAAAGAGTCTCTCATTTGAACATTTAGTTTATGTACCATATAATGTGTCACTCAAGCTGAAAATATCAAACAACAACTGTACAAATGTTTTTCTCCAGGATTTATTGAAAGCTTAACTCTAACTCACCCTTCATAAAAGACTGAGGATACTTTTTTTTTTTAATATCACAGTTTAGGTAATTTGGAAAATAAATTTCCATTTATCAAAGGATTAAATTTTCAATTTTACTGAAATTGCCTCATACCATACAAACAGTAACTCTGGTAAGAGTAAAAACAGATACACATCATGAACCATTAATCAAATCACATTACAAACTATACCAGTACACACCTCCAGATAAAAAAAGCATAAGGTATATATTTTAATTATCATTTACCTTGCAATATCTGAATCAAATGATGTAACAGAAGGATTCAACTGTTGGTAGTGTTCAATGAATAAATCTTTATCTATTTCCCACATGTATTGGAATTTATTCCATGATCTTAAGTACTGCATCATTTCTTCTGCATTTTCTTGTAGTCCTTGTCTGATAAAGTTTCTTAACTTTATCACATCAGGATCTTTTCTCACTACTTCATAAACTGACTGTAAAAGAAAAAAATTATAATTTATGGTACTTGATGTAAAATAAAAGTTTCTGTTCTACTACAAAATATCACTGTAATTTCTAACTACCAGTTTTGTTTTTTTTAATTCAAAACTAAAACTGTTTAACTCAATGAAATATGCTTAATTTTCTTGAAAATATAACAAACAAACAAAACAGCTTACTTTTAATAGTTATAAAGAAACGTTTGATAAAAATAAAATAATTTTGGGTTTTTTAAGAAACCTTTGTCCCCTAGCACTGATAACAATAATACTTGGGAAACTTAATACCCAATATAACGTAAATATTACTTACTTCCATTTCTGGTTGTTTCTCTGTAAAAGCAGCTGTCAATCTGTCAAGACCTTTAAGGGATTCCAGAGCTTGTTGAGCAGTTACAATTATTTGTTTGTTCAATGATTTGATGTGTGGGGAGAATTCAATCTTTAAAGGAAAAAATAACACTCCATTACAATATCATGATTTCTTTGAGCCCATTCCCTTGGCTGTTTAAAAGAAGAAGTATTTTTTATAAACTTATTATTTTCTAAAGAAATTAAAATTGTAGCAGAGATGTTGTAGTTCTTCTCTATTCACTCTTTGTTCAAAAAATCCATTAGTCAGCATAGGTAATTAGTGACAAAAGTAAAATGCAATACACATATAGCTGATTGTGAGAATATTCACATATAGTTCTAATATTTAATAAATTATATATAATTAAAGCTAGAGATATAATTATTTTTAAAGAGTATAAAGCATATTAAATATTTACAATATACACTGCTTTATCCCATTTCCATTTACAAGAAGAAAACTTGGAAAAATTAAATTTTTTACAGTAGAAGCATGTGATGGCCAATTTTTATACAAGATTTAAATTTTTATAATTTTTGTTCAAAATTATTT
This sequence comes from Tachypleus tridentatus, assembly GCF_004210375.1. Taxonomy (NCBI): domain Eukaryota; kingdom Metazoa; phylum Arthropoda; class Merostomata; order Xiphosura; family Limulidae; genus Tachypleus; species Tachypleus tridentatus. The sequence goes on along the minus strand of NC_134825.1, from coordinate 44,794,215 downwards.
TTCACAATTCTAGCTATACCAATCACAAAACTTTGCTCTTAAAACATACTTTACTCATTTTTACCTTTAAATTTTGGAGTGTCATCATGACTTTCATCAGTGGACTAGGGTGTAACTTAGCATCACCATTTACTGCTTGGGAAAGAGTTTGAAGGGTTTCTTTAATACTGAAATGCAAGGCTTCTTCCAACAGGTCATCAACTTGTTTAACATACTTCAACCAATAACAATAAACCTTTGCAAATAAACAGAAAACACCAATATTTTTAAAACAGGAATATTTATATTTTTTGTTTAATTAAAATCTATTTCAATAAGGGACTTACCCCTGAAACAATGAAAGGATTTCACTGTTGTTGAAATCCTGGCATGGCTATGTGGTTAAGGCACTTGACTTGTAATCCAAGGGCTGCAGGTTCAAATCCCTGTCACACCAAACATGCTCACCCTTTCAGCTGTGTGGGGGTGTTATAATGTTACAGTCAATCCCAGTATTCGTTGGTAAAATAGTAGGCCAAGAGTTTGCAATGGATGGTGATGACTAGCTGCCTTCCCTCTAGTCTTACACTGCTAAATTAGGGACAACTAGTGCAGATAGCCCTCGAGTGGCTTTGCACGAAATTAAAAAAACAAAAAGAAACTGTTGTTGAGTTTACAATGTGGGTATTATGACTTTCTTTATTTCATAATGTGTACCTTATTTGATTTCAACATTTTTGTTAAAAACAAACAAATAAAAAGAAACTGTTGTTGAGTTTACAATGTGGGTATCATGACTTTCTTTATTTCATAAGTGTACCTTATTTGATTTCAACATTTTTGTCAAAATGTATTTCAATAGACATTTACCTCTGAAGTACCTTCTCCAAAATTCCATTGTGACTACAACTTTCAATAAAACCTAAATCATGAAAAGAAAGTAAAGTTTATGTACTTGCATTTTATAAGACACAAAAAGTGGGACAGGGGAAAAGTATGGGTAACTGATATATATGCTTTTCATTTGGAGATCAAAGTAAAAGTTTTTAACTGCTACATGACCATATGTTCCATTCTTGTTGATTCTTCTTGATACTGTAGATTTGAACACTTTTCTGTCATTTGGAGCATGATCATTTATCTCATGCTTGAGAAGAGCAACAGTTTCACTTCTGTCCAGAAGGTTGCATAAACAAAGATGATTAACATGAATTTAGGTATTCTGCCTCTTACTTTCCTATTTTCAAATGCACCTGTCTTGGTCTCATGATTTAGGGTGTATTTGACAGTGTTTGGGGAGCATTTCAAGTCTGCAACAATTTGTTGGAGAGTCCAATGTAAAGCTTTTATGTGAACTCTCTGTTCTGCTAACAATTTTTTACACTTTTTGGATAAAGCATGATAACAAAACTTAAAGTTTAGTGTGAAAACATTGTTTTTATCAAGGTTTGTTTGTAGAATGCTATTAAACTGATTTCTTCTAACATATAATGGTACCATATGCTACTTCCTTACTAGCTTCTTTCTATATAGTTAAGACACTGTAAGAGGTACTGTGACAGTTATTTTAGACCCTAAATTAGATAAGTATGTTCATTCAAGCAGAATCATTATAACATTCCCTTGGTATGCATAAGTAGGAATTCCAATGAATGATAAGTATTCTCACCCTGGATCATTCAGTTATCAACAGGGATCAGTGTAGCATCACCATAGTGTTGCAATTTATATTTCATAATGTAATGGAAGAATTATCCCCACAAGATGGAAAGTGTATTTTCTTGTCCTAAGTATTGTCCATATTTATATATGTATAAATAAACATGGCCCTTCCTTATGTGAGACACTATTTATTCCACCCTCTATGCTGGAGTTACCTATCAAAACTGGAAAGAAGAAGCTACCTGGTGGTGATGATGCCTTGGCGGGAACCTCTCACACCTTCACTTGCACATTATTGTGTGGCATTAGAGATGTTGAAAATGAGGAAGCCACTATCACTAGATGTCTCAGCTACAAACAGTTATTTTTTGATATTTTGTGTTCCCATTCATGTGATCTTAAGGGATGAATTGAGCATTTTTTATATTTTACCTAACACTATGAATTTGTCAGTTATGTGATTCACTGGCCATTTCCTATATGGATGAAAAATGCAAAGTTCAACTACTTCATGCCTGGAATGCTCCCCCATGAGCAGGACGTGATATTTCTCCTAAATGTTTACACCATCATCTGTGTCCCATTCTTGGTAAACATGTTCAGCATGGCATTACCACCTTTGCATGGATTAAAATCATCACTGGTGAAAAGATACCCTTCTAAGAAGAATGTCTTCTCTCTGAATGACATTTAGGTCTAATTTTTTAATGACAATGGCCGATTCCATTCATTTTCTTTCAAATCCATTTATGCAAATTATTTTATTGCTCTGGAGTTTACTGATATTTTTCTTAGCTACATATTTCTTGTAGTCTAGATTATTATCTTCTTGCTCTGTAACTTGTAATTTTATATTTTTAGTTCCTTTTCATGTTATGGGTTTCCACTTCCTTTACAATGTCAATATCACAGCTTTCAATATTCAAGAGGTAAATCTACCTCATTTAAATTTTACATTTTTAGAATTAAAATGAACTTCAAACACATGTTCATGTCTGAAATACCATCAATCCCACTTTACCACAACAAAAATTTCATTATAAGTGCAGCTTTCAAAAATCTAGATTATTGTAGGAAAGCAGAGCTCATGCAAGATCTCCTAGTGGTTTTCACATGGAAAGTGGGAAAGTGGAGACTTACAAGTAAGTGATGCATCCTCTGCAATGCATAAAGCACATGTGGAATCATTTAATCATATCTTGTTAACAACAATAATTCAAACTTAACAAGGAATGGTTTTCAGTATTTCAGATGTAGATACCGAATGGAAATTCATTTTAATTCTAAAAATGTAAAAATCACGTTTGAAATTCATGAATGTTTTGATGACAATGAGGACCAAGTTCATAAACTGGTAACACAGAAATTCTCATTGAATACATACCTGTTAGGTCCACCCCTTTACTGATGTAGCTCTTTTGGATTATTTGATTATGATATGTTTAAATGTGGTCTTAAAATTATTTACAGTAAAATGTCTGTAGAAAGTATTTTAAGACTAAAGGTCTAAGATTATACTCAAAATATTTTGAAAAAAGCTCGTTATGACAGAACTTTTGATGAGTGGCAATAATGTGTACTCCTTTCTCTAGAAGGATATATTATTTATATTACAAAAACGTCTAAAAATGAGCACAAACTTATCCTGTCAAGTTTAATATGGCATGCCCTAAATCAGTGTGATGTAGCTGTTCATTCAAATTATTTTAATTTAAGATCTTAAATGAAGTCTTTGACATACACAGTTACTGTATCAGACTCAGGTCACAAATATCACTTAAATTGTAAAGTTATGTCATTCAGAAAATTTCCAAGTGCAAAATAACTATTAATGTATCATTAGCTTTTCTTACTGATGATCAACCTAATTTTTCAGTATGACAGATAGACACCTATTCTCACTTATTAACTTTCTTTGACTTTGTATAATTTTTTCTTGCCACTAGTCCTGAAGCTTACAACTCAACTCAAAATTTTGCACCTAGTATTTTTGCACTATAGCATGCAAATAAGCATGAGATAACTCTCCACTAATATGAATGTGATACACTCTCCTAGAGCAGTTGACACTCACTACACTGCTTGTTCAATCATCACTTTGAGATTAGGCAAGAAAAGATGAAGCAGAGGATGGGAAGGAATGGTAGAAAATATGAGAAGGGGTAAGTATTAAGTATCTATTGGAAATATATTTTCAATTTTGGAAGATGTTAACTTCTGAAATAATATCTGACCTCTACTCAAATACTATATAGCATCCCACACTGAAATGGTTAAAGGACAATGCAAAAGTGAGTTAGATGAGCATTGTGGAGCCTGAAGGTAAAAAGACCTTAAGACTGTGCAATGGGTAACTACAAAACATGATTTTTAAAAGCAGGCCAGTCCCAGTTTATTTAAGCAAAACCAATGGGATAGAAAGTAATCCCCTCACTGCTTTACTCATGGTAGTCTATAAGTAGATATGATGTGGATTGGTACTGTTCAGTAAAAAATATACTATGAGGAAACATCTAGTGGTCTCGTTAAACACCCCATCTTATCAGTGAGCATTTCAGATCTAAGTGGCTCATAGTACAGACTTAAAACTTAAGTATGTCCTGGCAGTCACAGATGTCACTCAGTGGGATACTGAGAGATAAAACAGGATCTTTATAATAGTAAAGGGTAGTCCACATGTGAGCCTGCATAATCTCTTCCAATGCACAATGGAAGTAAGCAGGTAGAGAGAGAGAGAAAGGTGTGAAAATCAGTGAGATAAGACGTGGAAAAGTTAATAATAATCCCCATTCAAAGAAGTATATGCTAGACAGATGAGCTGTCTCAACCATCCAGTGAAAGTAATAAGAGAAAAATCTCAGGAAGAAGAGGAATTCCAAGGGATAAAGAAATGGAAGTGGGAACCATGAAAAGGAGCAGTGGAGTCAAATAACAGCAAACAATCTGGATGAGACAGAAAAGACATTCACGATCTGAATGAGAATAAAGGTGAATAATGGATGGAAGGGAGATAGGAGTGAATATGCTGTTTCCCTCATGGGCTGCAGATATTTTGGGGAAAAGAACGTGGTTTGGATAAAGGAACATATATAAATGATGGAAATGAATTCAGGGAGCATCTATAGCATATACATCTAACTCTCAACAGCCACAATTAAAAAAAGAATAAGAAATAGGTCTCAAGTTTAAGATGGTACCATTAACAAGAGGCTAAAGGTTCAATATGAGATAGAATAAGGGCATGTTGAACAATAGTCAGGCCTAAATTAGGAAGAACAACAGATTGAGGCAGATGAAGGTGAAAAGATTGAAAAAAAGACAGGTAAGGAGAAAAAACAATGAGAACAGGAAAACTGGAATGAATTCAACAGTGCTAGTTTCTATCCAGTAATGATTGAAAGTAATAAACTCTGGTATAAGAGCCAAGTGCAAACTCAGGAAGGGGAGAGCAGAATGGCAGGAAGAGAAGTAGCCATGATGTAGAAACCAATTTCAGCAAATGTGTCATTTACATTAATATACAAGGAGGGAAGAAGAACAAATAGAATAAAAAAAATTAAAGACAGCATGAAAAGAGTCTCAAGTGTCTTGCAAAAGACCAGATTAAACCCACATGTCAAAACTAAGTGTAGATACAGCTGGATGTGAGAAGAAGAAATTTAGTTGAAAGAGAGGAAGAGCAAGGGAAAGACTGAAAAAGATTCAGTAGACGAAACCACTGCTGATACAACTAATATGGAGTGATCAGGAGGATTTGACACAAGGAAAATGCACCGAGAATAAAATGAATAAGGTTGGAACAGTTCTGGCTGAATGTATTTACAGAATGGCATACAGTTCAGCAGTGAACACAGAATCTGTAGAGGGGATTCTGCATGCAACCACCGAACCACAACAAACCATGGCAGAGCCCACACAGTCACCTGATTTCAAACCATCTGTGTAAATAGAAATGGAAGGATGGTTTGAAAGATGTTAAGCAAATAGCAGACAGTATTTCCAACCAGGAGTGCCTACTTTTCTCAGATGATGTAAGAAAGGTCACAATTGAGGACTGTAATAAGCCATGGTGGGATGGGCTGACCAGTGGATACAGCAGTGTTATCCAAGAACAGACCCAATTCATCCAACTGCACCTGGATACAAAGGCCAAAAGGAGCAATGGCAGACTGTCTGATCTGGAAACGTATGGCCCACCGAGGAAGGAAAACACAACCCCAGATGGGATGCTTTGGTAAGGAACAAATTTTCAAAGCATGTAGTAAAGACAGTTGCAAACGGCAGAGATACAAAGAAGGTTCATGAGACTCTATGTATAAGCTCTGAAATGGAGAAATGAAAAATGCCCTGGTGCAGAGCCAAATTCCTTGATGATGAATGGGCTGCTGCATCTTTAAGGCCAAGGTCCTGGCAGAGTCATAGACCAGTAATCCATAGTTGAGTTTCGATTGAATAAGAGCACGATATATCTTTAGGATAGAACATCAATCCACTCCCCAAGTGGTGGAAGAGAGGGCACGGAGGATGTTCAGTGCTCTTGTACATTTGACCAGTAGCTGCTTGATGTGTGGCATAAAAGTTAGCTTATGGTCAAAGATAAGCCCCAAGAACTTTGTCTCAGAGACCACAGGGAGCACAACTTCACCAATATAGAGTTCAGGATCTGAGTGAATACCTCGTTGGCAGCAAGAGTGTGTGCAATCAGTTTTAGAGAAAGAGACGTTAAAGCCTTTTGCTGTGGTCCACTTCAGTAAATGATTGAGGGCAGTCTGTAGCTGTTGCTCAATATACCTCATGTTTGATGACTGAAATGAGATGTGAAAATTATCGACATAGAGCCCATTTGAAACAGTAAGAGCAAGTTGTTCAGTGATAGCTTTAATCTTTATTCTGAAAAGTGTGACACTCAAGACACAGCCATAATGGACTCCATGTTCCTGTAGAAAGGAATGAGAGGGTGTCAAACCCACATGAACTTGGAAATGCCTGACCATTAAAAATTTTTTAATACAAATGGGCAAATGGCCATGTAATTCATATATATGGAGGTCTCACAAAATGCCATACTTCCATGTTGTATCATAAGCCTTCTCAATGTCAAAGATATTGATACAAGATGTTGTTGTTTAAAAAAGGCTTCTCTGACTGACATTTCAAGTGGAATAAGGTGGTCCATGGTGAAGCACTATCATCGGAGCCCACACAGGGTGAGTGAGAGGAGATTTTGTGATTCAAGGAACCAAACGAAACAAGCATTAACCATCCTCTCTTTGGTCTTACAGAGACAGCTCATCAAAGCAATTGGACGGTAGTCAGAAGGAATCTTGGGATCCTTCCCAGGCTTACAGAAAGGTAAGACAATAGCTTGGCACCAGGCATCAGGAAAAGCATTTTCCTGCCAGATCCAGTTAAAACAATCAGAAGAATAGCAAGAGAAACAGGAAATAGATAGTACAGCATTTCATGGTGTACATCATCAGGTCCAACTGATATACTGCCAGACTGATGAAGGGCCACTTTGAATTCCACCAGTGTGAAGGGACAATTATAGTCATAGAGACAATCAGCTCAAAAGGAAAGAGGTGATCACTCTGCCCAAGTCTTGATGGCTAAGAAGGTGGAGGAAGAAGCAAAAGTGCTAGATATTTGGCAAAAGCTTTCGCTAGGAGTATTGGTGATGCTCCATGTTTCTGCTACTTACTGGCTATCAGAGAGCAAGATCAAAAGGGGGACAGAATTATATTGCCCCTGACCTTTTGAATCTTGTTCCATATGACTTTGGAACTGGTGGTAGAAGATATGCTGGTTGTGAACTTAATCCAAGAATCCTTCTGGGTTTGACATCTTACCCACTGAGCATGTGCAAGGGCCTGCTGGAAAGCGATGCAGTGCGACATTGTGGGATACCTACGAAAAGTATTCCAGGTCTGTTTTTGAGCCTTCCATGCCATTTGGCAGGCAGAATTCCACCACAAAGTAGAATTAGAATATTGTGGAAAATATGTTGAGGTTTTAGGAATACATTGAGCAGCTGCCTGTATAATACAGTGAGTTACTACTACCACACAGTCGTCTACTGATGACTTACAGATGATGGCAGGATCAAGTTCTGCAACAACAATGAAAAAGAGCCAGTTTGCTTGATCCAGCTTCCACTGGGGCATACAGGCCAGGTGTCACTGACCACGGGTATTCTCTCTCAAAATTATAAGAAAATTATCACTGCCTCATGGATTATTGTCAACCATCCATGAAATGTGGGAGAATAGTGAAGGAGAACAGACTGAGAGATTAATAGCACTAAAGGACAGACTAGGTTCACAAAAATACGTATAAGAGCCACTATTGAAAAGAGAAAGATTGTGATCAGAGAGCATAAGCACTAGAGCAACCACTCCCATCAATATCAGCACTTCCCCAGATGGAATGATGTCCATTAAAGTCCCCAAGGATAAAAAGAGACAGTAACTGTTCAATGAAAGCATCAAGGTCTGATTGATCATAGGTCTCTCCAGGCAACAGGAAGAGAGAACAAACAGTGATGGTACAGCCTAAGGAAACACTGATGGCTACGGCCTCCAAGAGTGTGTCGAGTGGCAAAGACAGGGTGGGCACATGCTGATCAAAAAAAAAGTGCCACCCCTCCATGCACTCGTCCATCATACAGACTGTCATTTCTGTACAAAGAAATCTGCCGAAAGGTGACTGTATTGGCATGTTTCAGAAATGTTTCCTGACAGGAAAGACATACAGGATGGTAGGAAGCTATCAGTGTTTTGATGTCATCCAGATTAGAACGTAAACCTCAACAGTTCCATTGTATTAAGGTGGCCATTTTTACTTATGTGTAGGCGAATTGTGTGGAGAACACTTCTGTTTATGACCACGTCTTTTTTTTTTTTTACCTCTTTCTATTTACCTCCATGGATCCTGCCCTGAATCATTTGACAGGTCTTTGCTGTTGGAAGAGAATTCCAGTGACTGAGGATGTGAACAAATGATCATTTTGTATCTTGGGGTTGGTAAAGAAGATGTATCTGTGGAAATGCCCATACCCAGAATCAAAGGAAGTGGATCTTGAGATTTGCTAGAATGTATGTTAGGGATAGAGATGGGTGTTGAAGTTTATTCATTAACTTTTTTAACTATGGAAGTCAAAAGACTTTTCATTTGGTTTGAGAATGATTCTTTTGGAGGCACAGAGAGACCCATCTGCATTCTTACTGTAGTAGTGGAATTAAGTGAAGCAGCATATATCTGAGATGAAGTGGTGAACAGCAACTTTTGAGCTTCAGGGTAAGTAATGTTTTGAATCATTTTCAAATGCTGCACCTCTTTTTCTTCCAACCAGTTTGGGCAAGAACGAAAGTAGGACAGGTGAGAGCCATTGCAATTGATGCAATGAGGGTCTGTTTCACACTCGTAGGCATCATGGTCCTTGCCACTGAAACAAGCACACATCAGGGAACCACGAATCTACATCTTCAAGTGACCAAACTGCTTACACTGGAAACATCAGAGAGGGTTTGGAATGTATGGCCATACTTTACAATTAAGGTAACCTGCCTTGATGGTGGCAGGCAGATGTGGTGACATAAATGTGAGAATGAGGACACTGGTTGGCACCATAATTCCATCTTCCATCTTTGCGAGTAGATATATGTCTCACTGCAGAAACTCCTTGGGTGGAGAAACCAGCGAGAATCTCCAACTCTGGGATGTTCTTCAAATCCTTCTCAACAATAACTCCTCGTGATGAATTTAAAGTAGCATGAGGTGTAACCTCAATAGGTATATCCCCAATTCCCTTTTAATGCAAAAGGAGTTCACTGTGTTGAGATGTGGATGTTTCCTCCAATATGTCACCAAATCAAAGCTTCTTTACTGACTTTGGAAAGCCAGTAAGTCCCTCTAGTCCCTTCTGAATGAAATAGGGAGACATTTGCCCTAAAGGTTTGTCTGAAAGTGAATGCAATATAAGAAAATAAGGTACAACAGGCGGTACAGATGATGAGGATTGCTACTCAGAATCTTCAAGATGTGGTTGTTTAACTATAGACTGTTGTTTTACTATTTTATTAATACTTTTAATTGGAGTATCCATAATAAAGAAAGGGAAATTTCGGTGCCCACTGATCTTACCTATCATGGAGCCCTACGAGGGGATGCATTACAATGTCAAACAAGGACACCACAGCAATGCCAGGGTTTTGTGAGCACTTTTCCCAAACACCAGCATTAGATACAATGTCCACAACACCTGTTGAGAGCATTCAACACTAGTACTTGGTTGACCCTAGCCCGAGTGGACTTTAGATCCCAGAGGAGGTAAACTGAAAGAACAAAACCTTCCCTGGGAGGTCCCCTCACCATGTACAGGAATCCACACCAAGGGAAATGGTAAGGAATAAGAGATCCCAAGCAAAGTTTTACTGACTGTGCAGAGTCCACTGAAGATGATGTATATGAGCACAATCCACAGGGATAAGATATTCCATGACAGCCTAGCCCAAGTTCCCCTAAAAAGAGAGAACATCCTATGATTTGAGAGAAAAAGAGAATATGGATTTGGAAACCAAATACTCCATATTTATCAAGTGAAGACAAGAAAGCTGGGCCCTGCTGAGGTGATAATTGAGAAACACAGCCAAATAAATGAGATAATGAGTGAGTGTGAGATGCAACTTTTCCAGTTTGACCAGTCAATCCAGATATGCTGACTCCTGAAGGAAGAAAAAGGTATGGTTAAAGGAGACTTGTTGGGATGGAGCCAAAAGAAACCAACTATCCATGTAATGGTGAAATGACATTCCCACGCCATGAATGTGATGAGCAAAACTCTGACCACCCAACAGAAAATATATGGAGCCAAGATAAGACAAAAGGGGGAGAGTGTGGAATTGAAACACTTGACCTTAATAAATCAACCAAAGATAACACCTAAGTGTAGAGAAAATTATATGCTAGTAACATACATTTTTCTTAAGTAGAAATGCTTTACTTTGGTAAAAGTTACATAAATATTGAAAAAATATGATCTTAGAGATTTAACTTTTTTATTAGATGTACAATCATATTCTAAACATTCAAGATAAATTCATTATACCTCAAATCTAATTATAATATAAGATGTAATTTTGGTTTATTCCCCCAAAATTATACCTTGAAATAATAAGGAATAAACCACAATTCTGATAATGTTTTTTTAGAATGAAAATAACTGATAAACAGGTTTTTAATTAGTGTTATTAAACTAAAGTTTTTATAAAAAAATTACTAATAAATGTGTTCTGATTCCAGACTTACCATATTACAAAATTACATAAGAATATAGTGAATCTCTGGTTTATTACTAGTTCTATAAAATTTATTATAAAACAATTAACCCCAATTTAAACAAAATCAAAGATGCTTGTAATATTCATGACTTCTGGATATTAAATAATGATCATTAAATAGTTTTACATGATATAAAAACCTTAAATGTAACAAAAGTTGCTTCATACTTTTTACAGTTTTATAAAACAAAATCCTAGATAAAGTTTTAAATCTATTGAATGACTAATTTAGTAATGTACATATTACATTATTTTAAAACCATTTACAATAAAAATATAAAAGAGATTATTAGTTTCTGTACTTCTGGTATTATAACAACATTACTATTGCAAACAGGTTGTTGATATTCTTATGAGTGCTGACTATATTTCTAATATACTGTCATATATTCATTTTTGTGTAAGTTTATTCTTGAAAACTATTAACTTCAGATTTTAATGATACAGTGATTATTTAATTAGCATGAAATATTAATAACTATATTACTACTACATAACATGTGAATAGAAAATAATGACTACTATGATATGTGCAACACAAACATTTATTTAGACTTATATGTGAATGTAAATATATGATAATGTTTCAGCAATTTAAATATGGATGAATTTATAAAAAACAGAATACTTTCTTTCCAATATAAGTATTTTAGCTTAATCATAACGGTTTTAACAATACAATTTGTTGATATATTTTGAAATATTTAGTAGTAAGTATTATAAAACAGTACTCAGTTTAAAAAAAAACACATAATAATAATAGAGAAGCTTTATATAAAACTCTCAAAAACTGTTACAGTTATAAAATAAAAAAAACACATACATAGGATATTCCAATTCCATCATGCCATCATGATAATCTGTAAGATTATCTTTATGAACTACATTCATCTAATAGCAATGTATATATATATACATATTTTATGTTTTATTATACTGTTAATACAGGTAAGTAAACATTATGATGACTGGTATACCAATATTCGGAGATAAGATTTAGTTATCTACACCAGATAACTTCCTTCCCACTACAGTCTATGAACATCAGTATATGCACTTAATTATATTTTAAATTTTTTATTCTATATCTAAGAGTTATTGATAATAAAAGTTAAACCTAATATTGGTGTATATTTATCACAGTTGAATTGTATATTTACATATATGACTCTTCATGAATTAAATTTAATCTTTTCCTTATTGTAGTTTGTGCTGTAATTTAATGTGTGTTTTCATGATCCATAATTCTGACCTATCTTATGATTTATAGATATTTAACTAAACCCATGCAAAAATGTTCAATCTGTGTATAACACTTCTTTAATTTTAATAAAAGTTTTTGATAAAACATTACTTACTTCTGGTCCATCAGTTTTAAAATGTTCAAATACACATGACATATTTGTTAGAATTTCACTGTGAATGGCTCCAATTTGTCTCACTACAATTTCCTGGTGTTTTCTCTGTGAACGTTTTTCATTGCATGTTAAAAAATACTACAGTTCAATTTTCTTGTATTTTTATATAAACTCAGTAATTGTTATTTATTTTACGCATTTCTGTTATATATAAAAAGCTAGGTTAGAATCAGTTTGTGAAAAAATTTCTCAAACAAGTATTTTACACCCAAAATATGAACTCTTATTTCACCTTATAAATTATAACTTACACAAGCATTTATTTTTATAAAAATTCATCTCAGCAAAAATAATTAAATAAAACATATTTTCACAATTCATAAAAGATACTATTGTAAGCTTTGTGTATTGAATCCTACTTCATATGAATATGTTTTGTATGATAAATAAAGATTCAACTTCATATGCTGTCATTGAAAGGAGATATTACTGACATATAAATTCATACAACTATTTCATTAGAAAATTTATTCTTGAAAAATATATATTGAGGCCTGTTAAAATTGTATAAAACAGAAATTACTTACACATATTTCACATATTTGGTATTATTATTAATAACTTTATATTAAATGCATAATTTGATAATACTTTTATGTTTAAGAAGGATTGAAGTATTAATTTTTCCATACTGAAAATATATTTCCAGTAGGTACTTACCTCCTCCTACATAAATAGCTTGAGCTCCCATGTGCCTTACAATTAACTGGTTCAAATGCATCTCACATTTGTAAGATATCATGTGACAACCCTACACCAATAAGAGTGCAATGCACTTCCCTGATGCAGGTGACTCCCTCCATTCAATTCTACCAAACTATCACCTCAATGTTTCACAGAAAATGTTAGCACCTGGTGAGAAGAGTGAGAAGAGATAAGTACCTTTCAGAAATAAATGTTTAATATTGAAAAATTAAAACTCACATAAATAGCTAGAATCCCATATTGAATAGGTGGAAGGATCAGTACGAGGCAAAACCAAAGTAGCATTCCTTGAAAGCATCTCAAAAACACCCTAAATGATTAGATATTCACAGTAGAGAATCATAGCAGGAAAACAACACCACAGGTATACTCTTCTCCCAGTGTGGAATGAGATGACCCAGACATGGGTAGAAAAAAGAATTAGCTCATCTCTATTGGAAAAAACAATGGTGGAATACAGATCCAAAACACCATACAATAAATCCTAATACCAAAGGGTACTAAAATATGGGTAAAAGTAAAAAGGTATGCCTTTAGGTGTAGAGTGGCTAGAGCAAGATGGGTCATACACAGCAAGTCAACTGCATCCAAAACACAGGCCACCAGGAATCAACATTTACACAAGGCTAAGATGAGGATCACATTGTCAGTAAGTTAACTACAATCCACCACCTATCATTGGGAACTTACATCCATGTGGGGGTAAGAAATTGGATCATACCATCTTCACCTCCAGTTCAACAGACTGGAGGGAACCTTGTAACCCCCCCCAATCTATGAACAGAATACATGACAGCAATGCAATGAAATGCTTGACTGAACTAGAAACAGACATCTAGATGAGCAGTATAGGAAAGATGTCTTTGTAAAGTGAACTATCTTACTTAACACTAACAGAAACTATCCCATCCCCCAATGTAATATTATCTTTGGTATAATAAATTCATCAAGAGACAGTGCAAGAGAAAAAAACTGAATTAATCTCCAAATTCTAACACTATGACCCACAATGTGAATGGAGAAACAAGAATATAACCAAGTGAAGAAACAGATACACCTTTAACATATACATGAGGATTTATTTTAATTAGTTCAGTTCTGAATCCAAAACCTAGCCACTGGAAATTGACATACACATGAAGGTTAGATGAGCAATCCCAATCAGAGGTGAACTACAGTTTTCACTGCTTATTCCAAAGCTACAATATCCCCTCAGATAAACCTGTACAGAGACAAAGCATCAGGTTGAAGGGCATCTCATCATTTACATTAGCAGAACACCACCACCCTACTCTCAACTGAATAATTTTATCGTTATTTGTATCCTATATTTTTGTCACATTCAGAATGATGCTTCCATGGTCCACCACTTGCTTGGAATTCAAAAGTGGTAAGGACTTCCATACTCTACTGAGACAATAGAACAAGTGACCACAAAACAAGGATGCCTCTATGGTCCACCAGTTGTTTGGAATTCAAAAATGGTAAGGCCTTCCATTCTCTACTGAGACAACAGAACAGGTGACCACAAAACCCTGTTTTGAAAAGTAGACCATACCTGATTTATTCATTGAAGGCCTCACATAGATGGACAGCTGTAACCTTCTGCTTTACTTGTGAAGTCTATAGATGAGCACAGTCTAGAATGGGCATATTAATGAAGAAAATACATAATGAGAAAACTCATGAACATCCCATCTCAACAGTGTGCATTTAGTGGCCATAGAAATTATAATCATTAAGTCATCAAGGCCTTACAGTGCAGATTTGACTAGTTTAAGTATACCTGGGCAGTGTGATCCATAAAGAAAAAATAAGCATGCTCCTGAAAAATTAAGTGTATATATACATACACACACAAAAGAAACATATATTACCCAGCTACAGTCTCACCAAAGAGGGGAGAATGGCAAAACATGGAAGACAGCACCCTGACAAGTAAAAAACAGCTAAACAAAACAGATAATGGGAGATAAAAATATGAGGTGCAGTCCCTGTGCTACCTACAACATAAAATTAAGGTAAGAAGAAGATAAAATGAAAGGTGCATAATTAGAGTGAAGACACAAAGAATTAATTATGAAGAAAAACGAGACAAGGAAAGAAAGGCCAATTAAAAGCTAGATCCAAAGGGTAAGGGAGGAAGAAAAAAGCCACAAACAGAAGAGTGATACAACAACATGAAAAGTCAGGAAAAGGAATCAACAAGAAAAAGCACAGAAGGAAAGAAAGCAACCCAGAGCAGGTATGGGACCTATAAGATCAACCAGGTCCAATTGAAATTAAAGATGGGAGATGGAAGGAAAAGAAAAACAAAGAATCTGCCTCATGAGCTACCAAGGCAAGTGAATGAGGAACTGGAGACAGAAAGATACAGATCTAAAACAAGCTTGAAATACATAAAACTAATACTCAACTTTATAATGTACAAAGTTAAATGGGAACATAGTCATCTTTGGTCCTGATGAAAAGGTCCACCATAGTGTGATAAAAGACAATGCAGGAAAAAGGGAAAGAACCAAGAAGCAATTAAGGTGGTACAGATCAATCATAGAACTCTAAACTGTATTCAGAATACACAATCTAATGGAGGAACACTTCGATGTAGGACATGAATAAAGAATGTGATTACAAAAAGCAACCACAAAAACAAAAATTGAATGTAGTAATACAGATACCCCCTGTGATGCTAAAGTCACAGGAGTAACATCCCCCTCAAACACACAAAAAAAATACAAGTTAGAAGTGGAAAAAAAAAAACTTGGTACAAGACAGTGTCCCACTCTAGAAAATCCCCAAAACAAAGAAGCCTTGTATGTAGAGAAAGAACTGAAGATAGTAGTCACCTCAACATAGACGTAAGGAGGAGGAAGATATCCACAAAAATCCCCATGAAATAGGTGAAATGCCTCAACAAGGGGGTGTAAGGTAGCCAATACTACTGAAAGAGATGACAGAGGAAGATGAATACTGGAAACTTGCCTAGGAAGAAAGGAATAGGATTAACAGATTTTGCCACCATCCTCTCCAAAGACAACAGAGAATCAAAGTGCAGAGACCAAAGAAAACAAAAAAACAATCTACCTAATTGTAAGCTAAGGCAAAATAAATCAAAGCTGGTGGAGGATGAGGCATACCAGCACCATCTCTCAAATGAGAGACATAAAAGCCCAGCATAAAACAAAATATCTGGAAACAAAAGGAAAAACAACAACAACAAATGTGAAACATGTATTAAAATGTCTGAAATAGGCTTAGAATACAGATTTCACAGCATTGACTTGGGAAGGCCAATACAGAATAAGGTGAAGGAATATTATCAAAATTGATATCACCCTAAACAAGTTTGGCAATTTAAGGAGGTAGGCAAGCATTAGTGCAAGAAAGTTAGGCAGACAGTGGATATTGTAAAATTTAGTAAATGTATAGTGACAATAAAATATTGTAGCTGGCATTTGTTAAAGAAACTATATTTGACTTAATTTATGATTTAGCAGTAAGATGGATGACACGTATTCCTAAAATTTCATACACATATTAAACCTAAGCTAACATCATAGTACAAAAGGATATCACTAAATGTTAATTAAAAACCCTAATCTTACAAAAGGTATGTGCAAATCTAACTAAATATACCTTATTGAAACCGAATAACTACAAATAATAATATCAGTGTCAAAATATTCAAAATAATACAACAACATAACTGCTTATCTGTTCAAAGGCCATATAGCAATTAAACTCTCAATGCATTCAAGCTAACAGTTTTTCAGTTGAGTATTACCACTTGAAACCTCAGTAACTGTGCTGAAGTATATGATAATATTTTGAAAGTGTAAACATAAACTTCAATGAACACAAAAAAACAAAAGAAGAACAATACAAATATGTCATCAATGAAAACTGGTAAAGTGAAGTAGAAAAAATCAGAAAAGATCTCTACTTCATAAGACAATTCAAAACGAAAGAAAATGCAAGAAGAAAGTACAAACAAAACCTCCAAACAAAAAGTGATAATTCAGTAGAATTGAACAGGGGTAGTCACATGTGTCAGGAGAGTGTGTTGCGCTTTTATTAGTTGGGGGTTATCACATGATGATTTACATGTAAGATGCAGTTGAACCAGTTGATTGTAAGATATGTGAGAGCTCAAGGCTTGTGGCATGCTTAAAATTTATTTGCATACAGAGGTCAGCAAAAACTGACAATAGCTATTTATGTGAGCAGATGTTTTGTAGCATATTGGAATTAACTTACATCACTGTTATACCTAACTTCACCTAGGTTTAGGATACCACAAATTAATTTTTCTTAATAAAATGAAAATAACATTTTTGTCATTCGTTTATTTTGTTGTTAAGCACAAAGTTACAACACAGGCTATCTAGACTGTGCCTACTGCTGGATTAAAAATTTCAAAGTGTTTATAAAACTAGGTATCAATCTCACAGCAAGAAATGCATTTGAAATTTGATGAAAACAGCTCAAAGAAGCTTTTTAACCTACACTCACCTGTTCTTCTTCAAACTCTTCATTTTCATAAATTCTCTTACTGTTTGTGGTGACAAGTAAAAACCCACTGAGCTTTTCACACAGTTGATTAATGGTAGAATTTGTCTTCTTGTATTTAGATATTAGCTTCTGTACCTTCAATAAATGTTAATACACATTACACTTAACAAATTTGGAAAATGACTACAAACTCAATTAACTAACAAAACTGATGACTCTAAAGAGACATTTTTTATTATACTGTTATTTAAGCATACTTTATTTTATGTTAAGATATTATAAGTATACATACAAACACAACACAATGAAATGTTTAAGTTATAGCAGAAGCAAACGTTTTAAATTTTTAAATGCTGTGAATTTCATATATTTTTTGTCAGGTCCAAAGTAGCTGATTGTATTGAATAGCCCTAAAATATATTTTGCAATTCTTCAACCATTTATAATTTTTTAAATATATAACATTACCAACCTTCTGACAATGATGTCTACAGTCAGCTATATAGTAATGAACTACATTTGACGAAACCCAAGAGAGAGTTGTCAAACCAGGTTGGATATGTTTGTCAAGAAAACGGATTTTCTGTCGAAATAATCCTTTTTCTTCAGGAGATAAAATAGACATAATCCTGTAGTTTAATCAAATAAAAAAAAAAACTGTAATTTGGAATTCCATAATATTTATAGTCTGAATATTAATATATAATTATTTACAAAAAATACAATCAGTCATAAATAATACAAAACTACTGTTATTAACATTCCTTGTCACTATACACTAAGATGAAAATCTTACTGTTATAACAAGCTGAAATAGTTCACTGTAAAATATATTTTGCAATTATTTAACCAACAGTATTTTATGACACTGCAACAACAGCTTTTAGTCTCCATATGTTTCATCTACAGTGTTGCAAGACCAATTATAAGACAATTTTTAGTTCACTTCTATATAATACTCAATGGTCATTAAAGGATAGTCACTGCATTATTAGCTAAGTATGTGGATCTAGAAAACTATTATTAATTTTATGCTCCATAAGTAATTCTATAAACCTATAAGCACAATAGAAATGTAACAATATTTCAGCTACACTACATTTGTCACAAACAATGCCAACAATATCTTTTGCTAAATAACCAAGTTGGATGGAACACAAATGAAGTAGCAGTGGTTAAAGTGCTATTCATATCATCAATTTTAAGAACAAATGTTATGGTTTTAACTAGATTAAGTAAGTAAATTATAATTATTATAAATTTTTTACTTAAAGCATTTACAAGTCTGAATAACAGTAAGAATTAATAACACTTCATGAATGTAACAAAGCCTTTATTTTCTTATATCTTTATGTAAGTCCTGTATTTCTTGATACATGTGCTTCCTACCAATATTTTCTAATGAATATTAGGAACATTTCTGCTTCTTTTTTTATTAACTCTAGTCATTCCCATAAAATGACTGATTACTATAAGTTTATATTATAATTTCTTACTGATTATATTCCCTGACCACCACTAGTACATTCTGAAGCAGAGTTTGAAGCTCATCTTTCCTGAAGTATAATTCTTGAATATAATGTGGAATCTCAAACATTAGCTGTTCCCAGTGTATCACCTCTTGATGAAGTTTTAAAACAGATCTGTAATGTGAATTAAAAAAACACACTTTTCAGTGTATTATTTAAATTTTTAATACTTTCCTCAAGTTTTGAAGATAGAAAATTCTTAATAGTCACTGACTTACTTGTAATTCAAAAATTAATAATTTGTAAATTAAGGTAATATTTTTATTTTATTTAAAGAGAACATTTATATAATACAGTGAATTTTCACAAAAATTACAATTTTCCTATACTGAAAATTATTTCCAAAAGGTACTTTCCACAAGATTAGCTATTCTCATTCATTACTTCCCCTATATTAAAACTTTTTTATACATGCCACAAGCCTAACGCTCCCCCTTATTGGAATGAAGTGATTGCAACCTGTCTCTCATTTAAAATATTGTGTGTTACCTCTCCACCAATAGGAGTATAGTACACTCACATGATGCATGTGACTTCCTCTATGCTCCACTACTGAACCATCACTTCAAAGTTTGACAGAAAATCTAAGCACCTGAATAGAAGTGTGAGTGGAGGGAAGTACCTATTGGAAACACATTTTCAGCACAGGAAAATTATAATTTTGACATGATAGTTCCCTCTTGTTACAAGATTAGCTAGAATACCAAATATATTAGGAGGAGGAGCTGGTGTATGGAAAGAACAGATGTACCCCTCAAAAACATTTGAAGGATACCTCTGTAGATAAGAGAGTCAGATAAAAAAATATAAAGAGGGAAACCACACCACTTGAGAATTAAGTATATTCTTCACCCCTGTGTGGAATGTCAAAGATGTCATGGCAGAGAAAGAGAGGAGCACGTCCAAGTGGGAGAGACTGTGGTAGGAAAGTGGGTAAACAAGAATACACCCCTAGGTGTAGAGTGGGAAGGTTTATGGTGAACAGTACATGTAAAGTCAACTACATTCAAATTCAAAACCTATTTATTTGTCACTGACATCCATGTGAGAGAAGGATTAGAATCATAACATCTTCACCTCAAACCCAAACATCAAGGATTAACAACCTCTCCATTTCCCAGATATGATTCAAAAAGTTGCACTCAGCTATCAACCTGGGAACTTGACATCCAATACTGAAAGGATGTCTACTATATGCAATCAATTTCCCCAACTATGAAATAGACTGGGACAATCCAAATGGCATTATCATCCCATAAGAAGAGAGAATGAAGGGTACCAAACGACAGAACCAGAAAAATCCCACATACTACCACTGTGACCCACAACACAGATGAAAAATACCAAGGAAGGAAGATAAACAACACAAATTGGTTGGTTGGCATTGGTTGGCCAACTGGTTCACTCTAAATCCAAAACCTGCCAAACAGTACTAACATCCACTTGTGGGCAGGAAGAGGGCTCTCAATCGAAGGGGTGAACTGCACATTGATGCCTCATTCTGTTGTATTGATTATCAGAAATTGGATGATATTATGTCATCTCCACCCCCAAAACAACAACACCTTACTCTGTGCTAAATGGTTATTGCCATCTTTTTATGCAACCATTCCAGATTATTCTACCAAGAACCAAATGAAAGCTAAGCGTAAAGATGCATAAATGTGAAAATTTGGCTGTAGGACATGATTGGGGCTGTTGAGGAATGGAAGAAGTGAACGAAGGGGAAAAAGTAGTCACTGTAACTTTAAAAGCCAATGCTGAGATGAAGAAGAGAGATCAATCACGCAGACTAGACAAGGAGTAGAGCAGACAAAAAAATAACCCAATTAAATAATTGGATAAATGAATAAAATTAAGGATACTTGTGTGACTAGTCCAACCTGAAAACATTGACTGCCAGAGCTAGAGGATGAGGTACAGGTGATCAAAAGAGAAGTAACTTGATGTTGGAATGTCTAGTAAAAGCTTCCACATGGAAAGAACCATCCTGACGGCAAAAATTCCTGAAATCAACAGAATCTAATGTCCCCTCCAAAGGATACATCCATATATCCTATTGTTTATATGCAATAAAGCAAGTATGATATGTAAGTATCCAAAATAAAAGATCGAATGTCCAGAAACTTTAATCTCTGGATCAAGTGCACATTTGGTGGATAATATGTACCATCACCATAGAAATATACAAATAACTTATCTCCAAACAGTGTCAGGTGAGAAGAATGAATTCATATAAGGTCCAACGTATGGACAGAAAGTCGAGAGCAGTGATATGCAAATCACTTCGTCTGCAGATCACTGGCCTGAAGTTTCCAAATGATAGACCAATACTCTCCATCCCCAAAAGGGTACGTCCATGAAAAGATGTAGTGATGGAAAAGGAAGTGACACACCAACCAACATATTGGCTTAGTCTAGCCATCAATGCAGGTCAGTTCAAATGAAAGTAGGAAAGGAATTTGGGTGAAAAAAGGATCTTGATCAAGATGCCATCATTAGTGAAGTACCCACTAAAGGGATCTCAAAAGAGACTGATGATGTCATGGAAGACTACATCCCCAAACACAATTAAAACTTTGTGAGCAGTAATTGATGGAACTGAGAAGGTGTGATGAATCAATAGGATAAACAGACCAGAACCAGTAAGTCATCACCACATATAAGATCCCAACAACAAAGAAACTATACAGTAAATGCTAAAGCTAAGGACAAGATGCTGACTAAAGTTGAGAAGAAAAGGACAAAGGTATCTCCACAAAACCTCACAGGATTTCTGTACAGAACCTCAGAGGGAGGTGTATGTAAAATGGATACAATAAGAAGTTGGTAAGGGTAAGAAGCAAGCAGAGATCAGGCATATGGAAGATAGATGTTTGATTTGGGAGTTGTCTCCCAAATAGATAACAAGTAACCAAACAATTGTTGACTAAAACTTAACAGACAGCACAATGTAAGGAAAAGGGGAAGCAAACAAAAATCTTTAGTCGGTGCAACATGCAAATCCCATTACGTAACCCAAGGTTAATGGATCAGCAAAAACTTAAATATCAAGGAAGGAAAGAAAAATCAAACAGTTGGGAAGATCATTCATGTAATAATGAAGGACAAGATAAAAAAGAAATAAGTGACAGGGATAAAACAACACAAACCTGAGACATAAAATCCATTAAGACCAGATTAGGCTCAGAAAACTCCCAGTTTAGAAACAGAAATGATTGGCAAACTCTGGAGATGAACAAAGATGATCAAAGTCTTTGTTAGCCAACAAAGGCTTATCAGTTTCAGTAGTAGCCTAGGTGAAGTCTGGGGATAAAGGTTGGACTGTGTAAAATTCTGTCTCCCAATGTACAGAAGGAAATCAATCCATTGTCAGGTCATCCACACCTGAGGCTCAAGAAAAATGCTAGTCACTGCTATAACTCCTGAAATGGTAAGGCTAACTTTGGAATGTATTACACAGAAAGGTTTAACCACACTTAAGTGCAGAAATAAAGTGACTTGAATTAAACTGAAAAATAACCACCTTAAGAGGAAAAAATTGAACATGCAAAAGTAAACAAATAAAAGAGCACAACTGAACTCATATGCTGCCAAACCAGAAGTGATAGTTTAATAGAGGTACATAAAGGGAGTCACATGTGTCAAGTATACTGTGCTCCTATTGGTGGAGAGGTGAGGAATGATGATTTACATGAGACATGTTGGTATCATTTGATTCTAATGGGGGAATGGAAGGCTTATGGCATGTAAAAAGAAAAAGTTTGCATATAGAGGGCAGCAATGAACAAGAAAAGCTAATCTTGAGGGAAGTAATATATCGCATATTATAATTTACATTAACTCTGTACTTTACTGAACTAAGTTTAATTGATAAAATGGTCATTTGGTTTTCTATTACCTATAAATACTATAAGTACCTATCAAAGTTTGCATCTAACATTCCAGCTTCATGTATATTACGGCACATAAGTGGAACTTGAAGTTTTTTCATTGGGTTCTGTAACAATATAGCAGTTCAAAAAATTATTTGGAGTAGTTTTCTCAATAAATCAGCAAGTTAAATTAATTAAAATAAAAAATTCACAATAAATTTAAGACTATTCAAATCACCTAAAGTTTCATGACAATAGCTTAGATGCTAGAAAACTATGGACTAGCATGTGTGTAGAACATGCTCAGAATTATATAAGAGTATCAAAATTATGAAGCACAAAACTACATGTTAATTAACAGTCCTTTACAGAAAAGTCACTGAAAAATATTAATTTCTTCAGCAACAATAATAAATGCATTTAGGCATTAAAACCTTTTCATTTGGGAAGTTTTAACATTTCTTTAACAGCTACCTCACAGGGAGTTATTGACAGATTTCACTTGAATTTATAAGAAAAAATGTGCAATCAAACCTCATCAATTGTAGCACACCAATCGTTGAATGTTTTAAGGACAAACTCATCCAAAGCATGAACTAACTGCTGGTACTGTGCATGAACTTCATCACCTATACCAGTGTGGGGTAACCATTTAGCAGCTTTTAACAACTGAAATAAATATATAGATTATTAAAAATACATTGAAATAAACCATTTTGCTTTACAAATTTTTTGAAGATGAGAATATTATTTTCTAGTAGAACTCATCATGAAAACTAAGTTATAAAAACCAGTCTTTGTCATTAGAAGATATATACAGATGGCACTAGTTTAGAGAAAAAAGTGTTTTTAGTATCAAGATTAAGATATGTGGATAATTATGGCTATTTTGAGAGAAACTGAGATATTCTTTTAAAGAATATATTATAGGAAATTCAGCTCATAACACTGTTAAGCAAATTTTGCACATGTGAGTATGGATTTTCTGAATAGATGTATTTTTTTTTTGTTACCTGAAGATGACCCAGGAAGGTTGAAACACTGTTCTCTGCTTATCAAGAAAAATGTTAATACCCACACCAGCCATTCTGAGATACATTTTTATTTCAAGTGAGTTTCTCGTCATCAAGATGTAATTTCTGCAGAAAAACTGTGCAAGTAATACTATATCATAGCTCAAATCTTTCATCATTTAATCAGCACATTGGCTGATTAGAATTTTAAGTATTTTTTTCTATTTTACCTTGTTATCAAATGTGTGTTCCTGTACTTTTTTTCTAAAACAATAAATGTTTTCATTCCATGCAAGTATATTCTTTACTACAATCCCTCCCAAATAAAGTATCTAGCTTTCTGGGGATCCTTTGCGAATTTTTAGGCATTATCTAAGTACCTCACATACAAAAAAAGGTTACTAGAATATGTTATGGTATGACACATATTAACATCTGAATTAAGGATTAGTTTATGTTTCACAGGAAACCCAACACACATATAACACCAAATTAACAAAGCAGTTCAAGACAAGAAAATGATCTTTGAAGATGAGAACAAGATATGAATACAGTCACTTAAAGAGTATGTTAGGTAAAATTATGCCAGGGAACACTATGAAAGGTGGAAATAAGACTAATGGTGGCTACAGCTGAATAATTACAAGCTCATGAGCTAACCTTGGTGTCAAAACTATACAAAAAAAGAATAACAAGGTGCACACAAGTAGATTCATCAATGATATGGTATTCCAAATTTCTACTATAAGCACAGTGAAATATACACAATAGTGGAAAGACATAACCATAACATTATAAACAGAGCAACACATAAAGCAGAATAGTAAATTATAACACTATTAACAGGGTATAGGCCTTTGTTTACATTTTTAAAGTTTACTTATTTGAAGATCCTGGCCAGGCCAATTAATAGCATAATTCAGTACTTTTGATATTTACTTATTATTATATTTTAATGATAAATGTGATCTGCTGGTTTTGGCCACTACCCTAGATCTCCTCATAATAGTCATATGCAATGTTGGTTATTTTTCTGCTGACATCAGGATTATATGGTATGCAGCAGTATATAGTTTCATGATTTTTTATTACCAGTTCTAGCTAATATTTTTATGACACAAGTTGGAGCACAAGCAATTAACATAGCATTACATCTAACCACTATACTGGTACAGATATGTAGATGACACGATTGCAGGAATCACATCTACAGAACACACACTTAATTTTTTCAATCACATTAACTCTATACATCCCAACATTAACTTCACATGTGAACAGGAAGAAAGAAATCAAATATCATTTCTTAACCTCAAAATTACAAGAACCAATACTCAATTTAAAACAGAAATCCACCAAAAAATCACCCATACTGAACTATACATTCCTTGGGATTCAGCATTTGAAACAAAACAAGAACTCAACATACTAAGAAACCAAATAAACACAGCCATAAAACTATGCTTGCCAGATAAAATTAACAATGAATTAGACAAAATAAAACAATACTTCATCAACATCAATAAGTTTCCTCCACAAACTGTAGAAAACATTATACGCACACACTTAGACGAAAAGCAAAATCGATTAACAAAAGTATATATCCCACGAATTAAAAATCAGTCATATGCAATACTTATCAATGACTGACATTTGCCAGCACATCAAAAAATAGTTCAGATCAATTTATTAGAGTAAAATATACTATACTAGACTGTCATCTTTCCAAGTTAAAGATGTTAAAAAGCATTGCTTATTTTAAAGCATATATATTTAGTGCTAGAGTTATGTCTTGAAACTGACTGAAGGTTTTTACCATGTGGCATTTCAACATCACTTAGTCTTAAACACCAGTACTAAAGTGATTATCTCAAATCACATTATGGTCAGTCTTAAAATGGTAATCATAAGCCATGCCTGAATTAGTATAAATACTATGTACATTCCAGAACTGATATAATTAGAAACTTCTTCCTCGTTAGGCTAGAGGCCTGTCAGCTGTATCTCTCTGAACTTTGCCATGCATTCCTAGCCAGGTATAATCTTTCTTCCTCTATCTCTCCAGAGTGTTATATGTGAGTTTCTTCAGCAAGTTTTACATACATGTTTGCAATTGTGTCTTCTTCAAAAATTCACATATGCAATTGATAAAATGGAATTACTGTGTGTGTATATGTATACATGTGTGTGTGACTAATTATATAATTTATTATTTTAACTCAAAAACAAGATGAAACAAAAACAAATTAAACAAAAAATGCTGCATCAATTGAAAATCATTCCAGGGTACAAGCTACAATGTGGGATTATAAAATGTACCCCACGTTTTGGAGGTAAGTGAAAAAGTAGGACCCACATAGCAGTGGGGATACATCATCTATCAATCTTAACCATCATAAAAACATAAAGAAATCTGACATAAAAAAATAAAGAATAAAAATAGATACAGAAATAGAAATTAGGAGAGCAAGATGTGAGTGCTTAAGCATTACAGGCTAAGTAAAGAATCAACTGAAGAGCAGTCACCTTCCCACAACTGTCTGCAGGCAGTGAAGGGTGATATAGATGTGGGACGTTGTAGGCTTGAGAGTTCACATCTCGCTCTCCTAATTTCCGTTTTTATATCTATTACTATTCTTTATTTCTTATGTGAAGCTGGTAAATGGAGATTAAGACTAACAAATGATGTATCCCCATTTCTATGTGGGTCCTACTTCTTCAGTCACCTCCAAAACCTAGGGTACACTTTATAATCCCACATTGTAGCTTGTACCCTGAGATCTTTTCAGTTGATGCAGAATTTTTTGCTTGTTTTAATAAAATAACAAGTTATATATATATATATATATATACACACACACATATCTTTGGAGAGGCCCAGTTAAATCTGATAAGGACTAATTGGAATTCCTGAAGGCTATTTACAATTTTTGTGAAGGACTGTTTGTATATTTTTTTAATTTCAGACTATTTTTTATGCTACTAAAATGCTGAAACTTCTCTAATATAGCATCATAGTCAATACCACAGAAAAAAAAGCTGACAATGTTAAGGACTACTCATTAAAACATTAACACTTAATCCAAAAATATTAGAATGATTGCTAACCACTAATATCAACTCTTTTTTTATTATTTTCAAAAGACTTGTTAAAAAAAGCATTACAGGCCGAGTTTAGAAGTTACAAGAAAAAGGAACCTTCAGAAAGCATGCTGAGAATATGAAATGCCTTATATATTTATTCAACAACTGACTGTCACTTGAGATAAATAACTAGTCTATTAAAGACATTCAAGGTAAAGATTTGAACATTCAGTTAAAGTTACTATTTGAAAAAAGTTTGGTTTACAACAAGGCTACAACCTATTAAACTTGCTGGCTTATTAACATTAGAAATAAATTACCTTATAACACCAAAATGTTGATTTTATTTACTTAGACACTCAAAATTTCACATTACACCTTCTTTAGGACCATTCATTGAAACACAAACCAATGTTTAGGAAAAACTCTTTCGAAGGAGTCCTACCGCAACACAGGAATAAAATGGTTGTTATTCTTGTGAAGTACAGAAGAAAACCAGATGTAATCAATTGTAAGGGGAAGAGTCAGCTTGGATGCACACACATGCCCTATTTCTGTTAAGATAATCTGTTCTACAGTTGATGAACAAATAGAAACCCAAAAGGTACTCCATGAGTGCAATCCCTGATCTGCAATGTTTTTTTATTTTTGCTGTAACTAAATAAAATTCCAATTAGCTATCATTATAACAAGTAGTTGACCATAAGTGTGATATTGACCATTGGTCTACATTAACCAAAATTTAAAAATTTATTCTTGGGGAATTCAACTACTGTGGTAAATTTGATCAAATTCAGGTGAAACCTTTTTAAATGCTTTCACACACAAAGGAATGAAAACAATACCCCACACTAAGATTAAGATAAAAATAAAAAGACAAATTAGATATTAACTGGTAATAAATTAACAAATACTATTATTTACAAAAGTGAAGAACAGTTCTTATGGATAATGCAAGTTAAAACTAGTGACAAGAATAAAGAAAAAAAAACAGCTCAGGGTTTATCTTTTCGTCAGATGTTTCTCTAAACAACATGATGTAGAGGTGAAGATAACAGAAATAGATCTTGTGATAGATTTCATGAAAAGATATTATTTATTGATTAATTATCCTTTCAAACTTACCAATTTTGGGTAAATAAGCAGTTCAACCAAGTAAAAAAAAAAAGGTATCTACTGCTACGTACAAGAATTATTTTTCTATTCAAATTTAAATTTCTGTCAGATTAATATATTTTTTTAACATGATCACTGATTTCCTGAAATAGATATAATGATAATAGTTTATATTAAATATTGTTTAGAATGGGTGAAACTAACCTTCAGAGGTCGCTCAATCTTATGACGCAAACCTTGAGCCCAGTAAGCAGTTCCAGCATACTGAGGATGAAGAGGAAAAACGTGAACCTCTTTCAGTGAAAGTTCCATTTGCACATTGTTCAGCTCCTCACCATACATATTATACACTTCTACTATTCTCTTGTCATATGCTCGGCTGATGGACTAGAGATAAGACTCATGCATGAACAAAAAGATAATGTCACTTTTCACAAGTACAACATACATCACAATAACATACAAGTTACTTTATTTTATCTTTAAAATCATTAAAAAAAGAAAGCAACTGCATAGCTGATGAGTTTATTCTGGAAATTTGTTCTTTTACAAAAGCCATTTCACTAATACTGAAACCTGTTTAATTCTTACCTCCCGTTCTGCAAGGTGCTTAAACACCCTTAACAATTCAAGTCCTTCATGTACTGTTCTTACTCTGTCAAATGCAAACGATATCACATTCTGTGCCATAACTTCCAGATCTCTTAGGTTGGCTCGAAACCTATTAAATATTCAATAAATAAGTTTTAAGATCATTCCACAAAGAATAAAGGTTATACTTTTTATTTTATCAGGCATAATAATATTAATAATATAATTTTTATTGATGTTTTTCTTGCTGTTTTAATGCAAAGCTACACTGTGGATCTTCTGTGCTCAGTGCACTGAAAAGAACTGAACCCTAAATTTTAGCATTGTAGGTCCATAAACTCACTGCTTCCCACAAAGAAAAACTTGTTTGCATAGCATTAAGATATGAAATTGTTTCATTATCCATTTATTTAGTTTTCAATAACATTTGGAGAATCACTAAGTATTTCAATACCAAGTGTACATTCAAAAACATTCTATACAGAAAACAATACTCCTCAAATGTGACAACTTACAATTTGTAAATGTAATATTCATGAATTGTCATTCAAGAAAATAATGATACAAAATAGTAAAACAGTCCAAGAAGCTCAGGCTAACAGCAAGTCAAGCCAAATTATTTAACTTATTGTGTAACAAAATAGATTATCCATACAATAAATTTTTATAATCTTGTTTTGAAATTAACAAAACATCCATTCTAAGAAATTAATATTGTACAACCATCATTTGTAAAATCTGCTAAACATTTTATTTTATTGCAACTGTCTCTGCTTGTAAAGCTTAAATTAAGAAATGTACCTTCTAAAACAATAAAAATGTTAGAAAAAATGTGTTGATAATTTTTATTTAAATATCTAAACAAAACCTCAAAACAACAATTTCACATAAGAAACTCACTTTCCATACTGGTCATGCCAAATTCTACTATGAATGTCTAATGTTTGATTGCTAGCACTTTCTAGATTTTTCAGGGAAAACATAAAGGCATTTTCAATGTCTTCCAAACTTCTGAGAATCTCTAATCCATGATGACCACTAAGTATAGGTAATGGAGTTTTTGTGCCATCTTCCCATCGACAGAAATGCATCTCTGCATTACATACCTAGATACAGGTATAAATAAAACTATATTTCAATGTTTACTTCATAATATGAATTACAATATAATCTTAAATAGAAAAGTTTAAACAGATAATGATAAATAGTGAAATGTCATTAAAATAAGAATTATATTTAATACCTAAAAACACCAGATTAGTTCCTGTATACCTAGTTTGGAAACAAATTACACATAATATATACCCAATACATTGGTAATTTTACCACAATAACTCAAACATATTTCTATCATGTCAAATTTGTATAATGTAATACATAATAAAATGACATCAAATTCATATTTAAAGAGCTAATGTGGAGTCAAGTCACTCATAACTGTCTTAAATTACTTCAAAAACAAATAAACTACTGGCAGGTTTAATGAATGTCAAAATATAAAAGCTAATCAATTACTTGTAACATTATACAAACAGTCTACTGAGAGTTGAGTACATAATATTCACTAATAATATCAAGGTGTAGTAGAATGAAATGTATCAGAACTACATTTTAACACCATATGGTATTTCACTGGTTATGCAATGCCACCACAAAGTGATCATTTTTGGGTAGGGTATGTAAAAGTACTTTTCAACACAAAATATTCAAACATTTAAATCATAAAAATATGGATATCTTTGTAGGAAACTGTACTGGAAAACAAAGAAATATGAAGGATTATGAGTCAAGTGCCTTAACCATCTGGCCATGCCAGACCTCACCCAGAACTTAATTCATGTTCTGTTAGTGGAATTTTACATGATTTATAGTCCATATTGGCCAGGTCCCAACCAGATAGCTGAGGTTCCACTACTCAGAGTTGGAATTGTAGGTCCACGGTTCCTACATCCTATGTTAGTGGCTAGGTCAGTCGGACTACTATATGATATATATATATATATATATATATACTTGTGAGAGGATCCCAACCATACAGTAATCCATTCTGAGCCACCAGAATTACGACAAGAAGGTAAGTAACACCAAAGTAGACAAACATTCTCCTGAACATGAAGAAGTCAGAAAGACATCACTCTAAGCTCAGAATGACAAGATCATGTATGCCACACTCAATTTGATGAAACAGAACTCATCTGATCTATAATTATGAAAATACATCTTCAGTCCAAAACCAAGTGGACATGGTAAATTCCTCTTTTCTTTAAAATTATGGGGTGGATGTGGAACAAACTGTGCTCAATCAAGAACTTGGAATAGGACCACTCTGTGTTTGTAATTATGAAAAAACAATGGACCCTTTTCCATGGACAATGTACTCAACCAATATTGATAAAAAAGAAGGGCCACACACTACCCAACCAGATAGCTGAGTGTTAAATCTGAAATGGTGTTCCAAATAGATTCTCTTGTGAGACGGTGCCTCTCCTACCAACACCCAAGAAAAATATTCAGGATCCCTGGTAGGAGGGTACCCAACTTTGCCTTCTTCTCCAAGAGTTGAGGAATTCACTTGCACAATTTAATGAAATAACCTATGTTCACCATCCCAGTGACTAGAAACCAAATGTGATAAAGACTCCTTATCTCTACTTGTAGAATCAGGGGGAACATTTGCATAGGAAAGGCCTGAGGAACAGTGCTCTGAAAATGATGTACTGGGATGCATCCTGAGAAAATGAAGGTTCCCAAAGAATAAAATATCATTGTTTAGCAACTCTAAAAGCATTAGTGTGAGCAGCATAATATTTCAAGGCCCTCACTGAACATAACAGTCAACTGAGATCTGATCAGTGATGGGAGTGAGAAACAGTGATCAGATGAATCTGTGAAATAATTTACCCTTTTCTCTACTTATCAGTGTCTTATGGAAGAGGAACTAGTCTGAGTAAGTAGGTAGAATGATAAAGCTTCTTGTGCACAATCAGTGCCAAACACTCCAACCAGCAACATCTGTAGGTCAGCAGCAAAAAAAATGAAATCCTCAGTGAAAGGTGAGACACGGTATATAAGGCTAAGATCTTAAATGGATGTTGAAAAAGGGCAGGTAATGCTACCACCTTAATATATTAGTTAGGTAATTAAAATGGTCATCCATGATGAAGGACTCAAAATGATGTGAAGGACCTAAAGAGTACTGGAGACTCAAAGAATTTTCATCTTTAGTAACAAAAAGTAGTTGATAAAGCCAACTTATACAAGGCAAAACTCTTGTCAATGAGCCAGGTCAAAATGTGAGTTATGGTTGGTACTTCTGATCGAAGCTGGTTCAGCCTTCTCTTAATATACCATTGCTGATACTTATCCCATTTCTGTTGATAAATATCCAATGAGGGTCTATGCAGAGTATAAGACACGTACTTAGCAACCTTAGAAATTAAGCCTCGACACCATCTCATTCCTGACACAAGACATCCATGAAGAAATTGATTATTTGATGAAGTGGCAGCAGAGTAACACATATCTCAGTATAATTATGATCTAACAACCCCTCAAAATCAAAGAGAATGATCTTGAATAAAGAAACTGAGTAGTCCAGTGAGCCACTGTACATGATCCATTGGTCACATGAAGGCCAATGAAATATCCCTTACATGCTTGTCCTTAAGTAATAAAAGAAACAAGTAATGCTCACAATCCCAAATGAGAAAGAACAATCCCTGCAATTAAATAAGGATATGTAAGTAAGAGTAGGACTTCCTGCTCCATAGTTTGGAGGCAGATAGAAATTGGCTGAGCCTAGCTGAGATACATAATGAAAAATATACCCAGACTGATGATATGTTGTGTAAAAGGTGGGTAGGATGTTCTGCCAGTTGACAAGATGGTACTAGTAGTAACCAGACATCCATGGGATGGTGTGTGCACAGGCTTAAGGAAAGAATGTTATGAAAAAAACATACAATATAACAGAACCCTTATGGTGGTAATGCTATTCTGAAGATCAGCACCTGGCCATTGTGCACAAAACATGGATAGCAGGTGAATGCAGATAGGAGTCAGCAACCTCAAATTTGGACATTCACAATTGTAGTAAAAAAATGTTAACTCAGAGTGAGGAATAACCCAACTGCCAGACTGACTTAACTCTGATAGTCTTAGAATGAAGTTCTAAAACTGAGTATTTGTGGAGAGCAGAAACACCACAGGTTGGGTGGATAATGGTGACAAAGATGTAAACTGAATAACAAATTCTGATTCAAGAACCTGTAGCACCAATGGATCTAAAGTTAAGGTTTATAACACACCTAGACATTCTTGAATCAAAGCTCCCCAGATCTTAAGGGCATATAACAGTCACTAACATTGATGGCAGTATTCTGACCAAGCAAAGGAACCTGGAATATGAACAGAATCTATTTTGGATACCAATGGACCTAAAGGCTAATGTTGGGAGTCAAGATCCTCGAGATTAGATTGCATTATGACCCCCTATAGCAGATGATGAAAGACAAGACACCAAAGATAACATAGATGTATGTAGAAGCTGACAAATGAACCAGCATGCATGCTAACAATGGTCTTAACTTGTCATCAATAGACATGAGGATCCTGTGAGTCTTTCAACAAAGTTTAGAGGGATAATAAATAACTCAGCATTGTATATATGGTCAAACAAATCTTAGTAAGTTATGATCTCTTCAGATTAATGCAGACCCCATTCTAGAACTCCATATTTCAAGGAGCAGATGTATTCTTTGAGAGTCATAATATGCTTCCACCTGGTAGTAGTAGGCTAAATCACATGGTTCTAACAACCATGTCAGACAAGACATAGCTGTTCCTTCATGTAACTGAGCAATAAACCTCCCTATATGAACCACAATATCAGTGGATGGAGGAAGAACTAAATATTAACTCCCAAACCTTTCAGCTATCAAGGAAGATGCTGGCTCAAAAAGCAACTGGGGAAAAACTCAAAGCATAACACTTTCAATATATCAACTGAAAAAAGGAGCCTGATCTCAAAGTGGCCTTCTGAGAAACCAACAGAATAAAGGAAGGTAGAGGAAAAAGTGAATCAAGATTCTCTCCAGAATATCCAGGATCACCCTGAGAATCCCCTAGAAGAACACCACAGAAACCAAATGTCTCTATCTCATGATGAATTAAGTCATTGCACTAACAGTTTCAGCTGAGAGTGACCTCCATCCCCCTAACTGTTGAACAACACTGGATATCAAAGGTGGAATAGAAGAGACTTGATTTGCTTCCATGCCAGAAATAATACTCTGGGAATTCATGCCATATATCGGCTGGCCAAACAAACATGTTTTTTAAATGAAAATTAATCAAGTAACATGAAAAACACTCAAATTATCTCCAATGACCATTGTACAGAGAAACCCTTCAGTGAATGCTTTACCAAGAAAAACTGATAATATTATTTGAATGAAGTGCTTATATACAGTACCAAGATAGAGATTTCATTGAACAGATGGAGAGTGTTACATGACAGATATTACAATGGGCAATTAAGTGGGAAATAAAAGACTAGAAGTGAGTAAGAAAAATTAAGACTAATGCTTAAATGGATAAAGTAAGGTAACTTGAGCAGTCAAGTAACAGCAGTAGTGTGAGACAAGGAAAGTAAATTTTAGAAGAAAGTTGCATTTATAACTTTCCAAGTGAGCATGTGAAATTTTATGGTGAAATCTCTTTAAAGCATTTTGTAACAGCCAATTAAGTATTATTAGAAATAGTGCATGGTGATAACTAAAAAGTCTTTAAACATTAAAAGCTGTAAAATATCCATAACACTGTTAACAGTGTTGGAAATATCATAAATGCTTTAACAAACAGATAGATGTATTGCTGCTTATAGCTTTTAGTTTGGAGTTGACATGAGAAATTCCTATAACCTTCCTCTGATGAAAGTATCAAGGGAGTATGCATATGTGTCATCCATTACACATATGTATGGAAAAACAGGTTATTGGATAATAGGCCTGTATATGAAAGATTTTATCATCTGTATGCAATGAAGAAAAAACATAAATAATGTTTATGTCTGTCTGCTAGAAAGATGTAGAAAGCAGCAGTATTTATTTACTGTTATCTTCATGAAACTTTCAGGTGTCTTGAATTGATTACTTTCATTTTGCATCGGTAGCTTTATATTTGCATATCCCTACATTGCAACATGGTTGTATGAATGTAGTGAATAGTGAATAAATTATAGTCTATCAATCAAATTACCAAAACTGTTTCTAAATCTGCTACTGTGTATGTATATGTGTTATACAGTGTGTATGTTAAACATTCATAAAATCTCAAGTAAAAATGCAAAAGTTAATAAAAGCATCTATCTACATCTGTGAGAGTACACTCTGATGTAAGAAAATACTCAAAGTATAACTGCAAGATACTGAAGGAAATTGTGTTTATTAATGTAACCATCTTGTCCATTTAATACAGTTATTAAACTTTTACACAGAATATAAAATTGGATGGTTACATACAGACAAAGTTAAAGAAGTAATATTTTATTTCTGGGAAAGTATGAAAGTTTAGGAGCATTATGAAACACCAAAACAAAATCTCGAGTAGTCTGTAACAAAAGTTGTAGAACATCATCTGATTTAGTGTTATGGCTTTCTCCTTCTCACCGCACGTGTATAAGTGAAAAATTAAAATTAATGAACATGACTTGGAATGTTGGTCACTATAATGCTCTTAAGAGTTAAAAGAAAATGCAGTAGCTTGTGAACTTCTCAAGTCACATAAAACTACAGGTAATACTATGTTTCAAATATAATCAGTTCTATAAGGTTTCTGCTGTAGCAGTGTTATTGAAGACAACCACCTATAGTCTATAATTTTATTTTATTCTAGTCAGTGAGAATGTCTTAAGGAAGGCAATTTATCATAATAAGTTCTCAAGCACCCAACATGTAGAGAGAAAAATATCTTGATCACAGTACTCGGGAATACTTATGCAATACATGAACAACAGAGGAACATGAAAGAATGGTATTCCCATTGTTAAAATAAATAATTTCATCCTCTTTTCTTAACACAATGATGCACATGGGAGAACATTTCAAGGGTAAAGATTCATTGGCTGACTTAACCTGAATTAAGGAACACATGTACAGCTACAGTCACATTGATTCTCTGTACAATAATTACCTCCCTTCACTACTGTTATAATTCAAATATTCACATTTGTATGTGGAAGAGTTTTCTATTTAGTAGTATAGTCCACCTCGACTGCTACAGAAGAAAAAATTCTATTTTAGATAGTATGTCTTACATCTTTACATTCAGCTATATATTGAGGATTTTAAGAAAATGCAGACTTCACCAGTCACCACCCTATATTGAAATCTGAACTCTTGATGG
Source organism: Tachypleus tridentatus (assembly GCF_004210375.1). Taxonomy (NCBI): domain Eukaryota; kingdom Metazoa; phylum Arthropoda; class Merostomata; order Xiphosura; family Limulidae; genus Tachypleus; species Tachypleus tridentatus. The sequence continues at coordinate 44,757,989 of NC_134825.1, read as the reverse complement.
GTTAACCAGTGCTGACATGATTGCTTTCATCTTTTTTTTCAAACTTAGCACTGAACAATGGTCAAATCAATTGTTCTTGCTCTGACTGTCAAACAGTTGGGCTTTCTTTTTTCTCTCCCTCTCTTTCTATAACATAATAAACTTCAATGTTAAACTTGCTCTCATGAAAGACATTTTGGAGCAAAACGTAGATAAGACCCCACTAACTTTTACATTTATTGATGTAAATACTCCTCCAGCTCTCAGGCTAATGAATGTAAGATGTTCTATCCCAATGAAACATTAGCAAGCATATGAGTAGAGAGGTTTCACACAAAATGACATATAAGCATGTCAAACCTGCTGCAGCAGAAAGAAGCATATATTGAGCTGTAAATTAACAATTTTAAGAAAATGTTTGTGTGTAGTTATGCTGAAGACCTCTCACAAAATAAATGAAAATCTGACTACTTTTGCCTCTTTGATATAAAATCAAGATGCAGTTAAAACTGCCCATTTCTCTTCTTTGTACTTTTGCTAACTTTTACTATCACAAAAGGCATTTTGGACTAAGGTGGAGTAGAAATATTTAGTGAGAGTCTTAATCACTATTTAGTTTTTGATAGACCTAAATGGCTCTCTCTCTTTTTCCCAGTTTCTGGATAATTTCAAACTGAAAAAATGAGAAGTTGAAACTGTCTAAAAAGCAGTTTGATTCTCAACTTGCTAAAGTGATTGGAGTAATGGTAGTTGTTAGAGAGCTGTAAATTGTTTACCTCTAGTTACTAGAAATTTCATCCAACAAACTGGAAAAAGCAGCATCAACCTTAAGATTATACGAAGGAATGAAAAACCTGATGGTACATTGAGTGTTCATTAAAGGGGTACACAGAAATAAAAAGAAAAGACATAACTTAAATGCAGTCTGGGCTCACTTCTTATTGGACTGTAGTCTGAACAAGCTGAAGAACTGTAGTGATTTATAATATACATCAAACTCAATAACAAAAACATACATACATTGATACTGTGTATATGTTTTAGAAGTGTACTGAGAGGCCATCATTGAGACTAATACATACTACTTGCCAAGTAACAAGAAACAAAGTCAAAAGTTATAAATCTGGTAATGCTGACCTAGCTGTAGCTTTACTAAATCTAAATTTCAGTCTTTGATTATGCTGAGATTACTCAGTCATATGTAACTTACAAAAAAGACCATGAACATGTAATGACTTTAACCTAGGGTCCTGTTTTAATGTTATTAGAACTTTGTATTGGGTCTTATCTCTTTCTTTCCACCTGCAATAAATCACTACAACTATCCTTACATATAGTGTGTCCACAAACATCTTATTAATATGAATAACAGGTAACTGAATGTTTAGTTAATCCTTGGATTACTCTAATCCAGCTGTATGCCAAACTTACATTGAATATAGCTAACATAGTTAGAATATTATTATACATGTTCTTCACTTACTTTTACTCAAAAGTTTGTTTTAACAACTAGTACATTAAGTTGTCTTTAAAGATCAATAAACAATGTATCCTTTTATCCTAATCAAATTTCAAATTGCATTTAAAACAAGTTCAAAATGGTACTCTTACAGTATGAAACACTGGAAAAATTTGGTACTTAGAAATTAAGTTCATAATGTTGAAACAAAATATTCTTTCATACATCTGATTACCTCAATCACATCTTTACATCTTTGCATAAAAGCATCCATTTCTGCAAATATTCCTGTTTTATCTAAAACCCAGCCAAATGAAGAAAGACTGTGATGCATTTTGGCTGCCTGTAAGAAGAGAAAAATATTACCTTATAAAACTTGACAGGAAACAAATTTTTAATGTTTTCCAAACAAAGTGTAAAAACTAAAACTGTTTAAAGGAAAAATATAAATTGCTTTCAAATTACATATCCAGTGCAATTCTGTTGTAAGAAAACAGTTTTATCCAAATTAATTCCAAATTGCACAAACAGAATACCATACCAGATGACTGTAAAAAAAACTAAACTCTCCTACATTATATCTATTGATTTTATGCAGTTAAAAGGAACAATGATAATAAGCACTAATATTCACATTATTATTAGCTGTATAGTATGTCAGCACATAATGCATTTTATAACCCTTTTTTTTCTTTCAGATGGTATTATTCAAAAGTTGTCAGTCATTTTAATATGTGTAGATTTCATATATCATGTGGTCAAGAAACTAGTTAAACTACTTTGGTTCTAGCAGCATTTGTTCTTTGTTATTCTCTTTAGGTAACTCCTGGTCTGCCAATGGATGGTATCAGTTGTAATGTCTCCTTTAAGTTTATTGAGAATAACTAATCACCTGGGTAACACTACTCACTCTGAAAAAAACCTGATGCTATCTTTCAAGCATGTAATTCAAAGCTGAAATAAGTCTGACAGATGACCTCAGCCACATCAGTCAGACAGAAGCTATCTCCAAACCAATAAAACAAACAAAGATTGTTAAACAAGCACGTACTCACACTATGTTACTTTTAATAATAAAGATTATTCATTTGTGTTCTACATTTTGTTCGGTCTCTATATTTCACTCTCACAAACTCAGTTACAAAAGGAACTCAGAACTACTCTGTGATAAATACTTTGATGAATCTCCTGCTACTCAAGGGACCATTTTTCTAACAGAATCAGTTTCTCCTAAAAATAACAGAGAAAATGTTGATATTGTAATTACAGGACATATTATTATGGTGTTTTCTGCTAACATCTGTATTGCATTTTACTCCTACTCTTGTAGTATTAAACTTATTATACCTTTTTATTATGGAAATGACATTTTCCATAGCTCTAAGGACTTATTACCATAAGGAAGTGTCAGTCAATGAAAATATACAATTGTACAAGAGAGCTGTAATATCTATGAAAAGTACTTTGCTAGATACAGTATTTTCATCAATACTACAACGGTAAAGATAGATTGGTCCACTCCTGAATGAAGTCATTCACCACCAAAGTCAAAGAATGTAAAAATGGAAACTAAAAAAAAAAGCAGTAGTTTGGTAGTGAAATTGCTAGTAAATGCCTGCAGAAAAGAAGTACCAAACAGGGAGCATAACCACTCATACACTTGAGGAGCAAGAGACCACTCTGTATGAAGAATCTTATTTCAAAAAGATAATAAATCTGCTATAAGGTTCAGAGCATTGAGAATGTGATAAGCAAGAAGACAAATTTGCTGAGACTGAGCCAAGAAAATGAGATATAGCATTCAAAAAAAAAGTGAATTAGAACATGTGCCTCCTTGTCAACTGAAGTATGAGCCAATAGTCAAATTATCAGAATGGATCATGAGCAAATGGTCTTGTACTAAAGGTAAGAAATGATCAAAGGCATGACAAAGTGCAAGAAATTTCAAAAGGTTGATGTGGAGGGACATTTCAACCCCTGTCCAATGATCAGAGATCTCCTGAGAACCTAGATACGCTTAACTTTCTGTAAGAGAAGTAGAGTGTGACTTCACTACAAAGCTACCTTCAGAAGTCACATGCATCCAAGAGTGACATAGGTGACAAAAATAGTGACAAAATATGAATACAATTGATTGAACTGCTGCTGTTAAATTCTTGATCAAACAGCTGAGATCAAAAACAACCATAATCATCTAGAAAAATCATGTGAATGAAAAATCATTGACCAAAAATATGTAGTATTTCTTGCTTTATGAGGTATTGGGTGGTTTGTAAGGTATAATTTATGCATTATAATGGAAAAATACAACTCAATTCATGTGTAACTAAGATAGTCAGATGATTGAAGAATTAGGGACTGCAAGAAATATCATTACTTACTTTCTGAACTACATTTTATTATTACCACTTGATCACGAAATATTTGTCATTTATTATTATTGTATATTTATTGTAAAAAATATTTAGCACTGTTAGCTTATAATTTGTACTTAGGACTAATTTAATTCTCCTAAACTGGCTGAAACTTGCGAGATGTTATTGGGTTTATGACTTAAAATATTGTTAAAAGCAAGGGCATCCAACTGATAAAACAACGTATTCTAGTTTTTATAAGTAGGAAGATGAGAAAAGTATATTTAGTTATACTGATGGCCAGGCTGATTTTTAGGTACGTGCTAAGAACTTTGTTTAACTCTGATCAGAAGTTATTATTTATTATTTGGTCAAAAAACCTATTGTTTAAGTGAAATAAATATTCTATGGATATCTTTTCACAATAAAATACATTCATAGGCTATTAGATGATAGCTACTTGATTAACACAAATTAAGATGGTTGGTGCCATAGATGTAAAGTCTTGTGCATCAAAAGTTTGCACAATTGAAGAAGAATGCTTGGAGTTTAAAAAATTAATTGAAAGGGTTTTGTAACTCTTGTTTTTTAAGCTATTGAACAATATTCTTGGAAGGGAAATGTCAGTGAACATTTTAAAATAATTGCTTACCTGATCTGGATAAATGGTGAAAGCTCTTGAAATAATACCACAGAGTCCTCACTAAATCTTTTCCCATATAAAGAGTGTATGACTTCTTCACATGCAGTGAGGATTGTTGTTCGTTGGATTTTGCACAAAGCTATTTAAGGGCTATCTGCACTATCTGTTCCTAATTCTGAAGTAATAGATTAAAGTGAAGGTAACTAGTTAACAAGACCCTCTGCTAACTTGTGGGCTACTCTGATCAAAAACTGGGCTTAAATTTACTCTTATAATGCACCAACAACACTAAAGTGCCAAACATAATTATTTTTTTTGGCAGAAACTAGACACAAACCATGTAACCTTAGATCCACAATCTGGCACAGTAGTTAGTACTGGGTTGTGTTTAACTTTGCAGTGAGGGAGAGTTGTTTCATTTTAGTGTATAGTTATATTTGAAAAAGTAATATCACAAATATTTATACTGACTTACAATAATTCTGTCAGAAAAGTCTTAGTTTAACTGAATTCTTTCAATGATATTCTATTTTGTTATGCCCAGAAAGAAAACAATGAGTTGAGTTTGATGGCTACTAAATGGAAACATATTATCATGCCATGGCTATGGAGATGTAGCTTGCACGATGTAATCTGAGCAGTTTATACTAAGTAATTTGCACTAGAGCCACAAGCAACCTATTAGTGTATGTGACAATGTGTAATGATGTTATATGTATATGGCAGTATACATGCACAAATAAATATATGTCTGTGGTCTTACTGTCTGTATGAACATCACATAAGTCATTATTGAATGTTGTTTAATACAAAGTGGGTCAATTACACAAAAAACATAATTATTTAGTAACATATTAATAGAAACAAAGGATGTGATATAAATGTTAAAATCTTGTGATATGAGCTTATTAACGGTTACTGACCTGTATGTTATTATTTGAAGCTACAATGCACCCATTATTATTATTAATTCCACTACGAGAATATTTCAGTTTCAACACTGAAATGTGTGGCAGGAGGTGAATTTTCATTGAAGGATACAAGTAACAGAAAACCTCACAGCATATCCAAGAGAAAATACAGCTTTACTTATTGTTTTTCATTGGATTTAACTGAAATATTCATGACAGGATGAATTATTTATAGTAAATGAATTTCACAAACACTAACTTGGATATCATAACAGATGGAAACTTGGTGAACCCACTGTATCACTTGGTCATGATGGAATATTCTTAATAAAATATTTTATATGCACACAGACTTCTAACTGTTTTATTAATGTTGCTTCAATAAAAAGTGCAGTTTAAATAACAAGATAGTACTGGCAGAAATGATTCTAGAGTGAAGGGTAAGCTGCATTGGTCACTATCACAGGAATGACAACAAAAATTTAACACAGCTGTAGGTATTGGTCAAGAGGAAACCCAATGAAAAGTGGGAATTAAGAAGTTCACACATATTAAGGATACATCTCCTATGGGTATAAAAAACACTAGAAGCCCATAGAATTGTCTCTTAATCAATGTATAGTTCTATTACTTTATCTACAAAGTACTCTTATAGAAGAGTATGGTTAGAACTGGGTAGTTACAATATTATTTACAAGCTACATTTCTTAATGACCTTCTAAAAGAGTACACCAAGATTAAAAACAAACAACTCTATTCACATTGTGTCTACAATTTATGGATTTTGGAAGAAAAAAAAACAAAAAAAATTACATTTACACAAACGTTGGAAACCACATTTTATGAAAGATATATAATGATTGAATACAAACAAATCTCTTTGCAGTGTGTCTATACATTATGTATTCTAAAAGAGAAGTAAGAAATAAATATTATGTAGATAATATGATAACATCTTACTAATTATGAGAGCACATAATAATTAATAACAAACATTTCCCAGTACATTGTATCTATACTTTATATCTTTGCATGAGAAGTAAAATACTTTACTTTTTACTCTATGTTCAGATGTTATCTGTTCTGAAAATGTAAAGAAATATTACATTTATGTAAAAATATTATGGTAAAGAAAAGGTAACTTCACACTGTTGCTATTATTTACATAATCCAAAGGAATAATGATAATAAATAAAATATTTTTTCCCAAATGTTTTGTAAATTTGATTGATTTAGTTTGAAAAAAACATAATGCAATACAATATCCTTTATGTTGTTCACCAACTTAAGAGTATTTTGAGAAAAAAGTATTAATTTGAAAGAAGTAATTTCTTTTATCTTTAAGTTTTTTACTTCAAAAGACTCAAACTGAAAAACAAGTTATGTATTAAGTTTTGTCCCTAGTCTTCTGATATTCATACAAATGTTGAAAAGCAAGAATTTCATTAATAATATTTCTTTACATTATGTATAACAAGAAAAGTAAAATGCAAAACATTATATTAATTTTAAAACTTACAAAGAGTAAAATAAATAATAATAATATTACTAAAATAAATTCAATTTTATTGTTTATATCTTTTGTGTATTTTAAAAATATATAATTAAAAACATAAGCAGTGCTCTTTGTTTCCGTATTATCAACTACAAAATAGTAATGTTCTAAGCAACATTAGGTGCTTTGTTTCCAGTCTTAGGTTGGTACAAAAGTGAAATTAAAAAAGAATTGTAAAATATTTTAAAACCAATCATAGTAACATGTCAATGCAAAAAATAATAATGTTTTTATACAGTTTCCAAAATTTCATAATTAGTAAACAATCAATGTTTATAAACAAAAATATGTAATCATGATATTTTATCAGGTTTTTATTGTTAGTAACAAACAAGTTCTTTTAGTTTAATATGAGTGTGGTATTTCTGTAAACTACAACAATACTAATAATAATTTTAATCACTTCATCTTTGCTGGACATCCTTCTTATGACATAATAAAACAAAAAAATTAGTACTAAATACCATGCTTTATCAGCTAAAATATTTTATACTTTAAGCAAATTGTTTCACCTACTATTTTTAATCTTCATGGAAAATGAAAAGTTAATGATGAATTCAAACAAAATAACTACATGCTACCTTAGATCAAAACCTCTATTTAAGTGTTTTGTTTTTCAATTTAATCAAATGTTTCACATTACTGCTTTTTCTTTTCAATTAAATTAACCTGAAAGTTTCTGTCCTTATACATTAGTAAATTATGAAAAACAGACAAAATGACTCAAAGCCCTAAATGAAAAAACATATGCACACGAATATATATCAATACATTTAAGTGGTTAAAGTATTTAGAGGTGAAGAGTTTGTGGACAATTTTACTTTCTTCTGTATCATTTTGTTTTACATTTTAGCACCATATTTTCTCAAACTATTTTTCCTCTCTCTTCTGCTTTCAGCAGTATTGATGTCATTAACTAAAACTGGTTCAGAATATGAAAATAATCTTACTTGTTGGTAAGTATCCTTCCATGTGTTGCAACAGTCAATGCACTGTTCAACAGTTTTATTTGTTGAATGGGCATATCCTTTAAAAAGTTTGTCTAACTGAATTTCCTTTGAGAATTTTTTGATTAATTCTTGACTAACCTAAAATTTAAATCAACATTATATGTAACAGTAAATATATTATCTGAGCTAAATATATTTTTGAATTTGTGAAAAAACACACAACAGTTATTTTTTATTAAAGAAAAATAAAAAAATGAGGACAAATGTTATTCTACATGCAGAACTGATAGACAAAAATTTTCAAGCTGAACTATGATATCAAAATTGACATACTACACATTATTTCAGTTGTGTAGGATCATATATCTGTAATAATAAAATTTTCTCTTCTTTACTTTAAATACTTTTATTTGTGGCTTTGAAATATTTTCACTTCCAAGGGCCAATGTCTGGTTTTTAAGTTAGCTAGAGCAATTTTTTTTTAAATGTTGTACAAATGTGAAAAAAAACATAGCATTGTTTATCTCATCCCAAATAACATATTAATTATCCTCACAACATCTTTATTCAAGTTGTTTTTACAGAAGTGTTTTAATTTTAAAAACTTTGAAATTAGTTATAAAACAAAAGCATCCAGAGCTACATTATAAGAAGAAAAGTTTAAATTTTCAAGTGTTTAGTTGTGATGTTATGTGAATGAGACCACTTAAAACAAAATTGAAAACAGAATATAAAAATGTTTTTGATATTCTTATAACTTAAGCAAGTATGTTGTAGATTTACACCTGCCCAAAAATATATTTCCTACAATACTGTGCAAAAATGTTAGAATAAGAGAATATTTTATCACTCTTTATATTTTTATGGGTACCACTATATGCCAGAAGAAATCAATTTAATAGTGCTATACAAATAAACCTAGACAAAAACAGCTTTTAGCATTATGTATGTTAGGTTTTGTTGTCATGCCACAGCCCAAAAACTGTATAGAATTATCAGTAGATCAGAAAGTTTGCGCAAAATATTTACGTGATGCTGGTTGGTCTATTAAACAAATTGATGCAGACTTGAAATGTTCCTTAAACACTGTCAGGTACACAATAGATTGTGAGGCCGAGACAAGTAAATGTGAAAATAGGAAAGGAAAGGAAACAAAACCAAAACTCAATAATAATAATGTGAAGAATCTTTGTTTATGCAACCTTCAGTATCAAGTTGACTCAACAAGAATGGAATATTTGGTCAAGTAGCAGTTAAAAAAAACCTTTTTCTTCAATCTCCAAGTATTGTCAAGAGACTGAAATTTGCTAAAGGGTACAAAAACTGGTCTATTGAAGATTGGAAAAAAGTGTTATGGACGGATGAGTCCAAGTTTGAAATATTTAACTTGAAACATAAATTGTACATCCAGCAGAAGAAAGGTGAAATACACTTACCTCAATGCATAACACCTGCCATGAAGCATGTGGGAGGCCTTATGATGATTTGGAATTGTTTATCTGCTAAGATGACAGAAGATATTCATGAAATAGATGGAATAATGTACCAGCTTAAATACTCTCAGATACTGATCCATCATGGTATACCTAATGGTGTGCATATTATTGGTAAAGATTTCTACTACCAAGAAGATAATGAACCCAAACATTCATTCAACCCATGCAGAAATTACTTAGCTACGAAAGAAGCTGCTAGAGTTGTTCAACTAATGCAATGATCCCCCATAGGCCCCATTCTCAACCTAACTGAACAGATCTGAGATTTGACAAATCAAAAACTTAAACCAAAAGTTATTTTCAAAAACATATATGGGAGTGTATTAGATATATTTAAAGTAAAATATCAAAGGTCACTTTGATTAAATATGTTGAAACAATACTTGAAGGATTGTCTGGAAAATAAAATATTAACTGTTTGTCAAATTCAAGCACTTCCACTGAGTTTCTGTTGTACTAAATATGAAGATTAATAAAATGTTTATGTTTCACCTGTGATTTACCTTCCATTGTTCCTCGAAAGTAGTCTAAAATATAATTTTTGACTTTGTCCTGACACTTTTGCACAGTACTGGATGTCATTATCATTAAAAATAAACTTTATAATAAGATCAGTAAAGGAAGTATCAATTTTTTACCTCTTTCTATTTAAATTTAAAATAGGCCTCAAATTTATTGTTTATTGAGCTCAATAAAATTGTGTTATAACTATAAATGTCCCTTATTATTTATATGTAAAATTGAGCTAAGATATTAAAAGATTTTTTTTCAAAAACCAACCTAACATATATGACATATGTCACTGTGATGGATATTTTAACACAAAACACCAAAAGTACTTTAGAAGCACAAATTAAGATATAAATTTACTGCTTATTATATGTAAAACAAGTAATTTTAAAGATATATAGGTCTGATGAAATAATAAAAAAACCACATGCATAATCAGTGAACTTTTATCGTCACCATAACAAATAATATATTAGGTAGATGTTTATAACTAAGTAGTATTATCAATATCATAGCAAGAACACAAATAGCACTCACTTTACGAAATAGACCTGTGATTTGACTCTGACTATTATAAAAAGGAGAATTGACCCAAATAATTCTTATCAAACTCAGAAGATAGGGTAGTCTGACTGGTATATCACTGAGAGGTGAAGAAGCTAATTTTTCACATGGCTCTTTCAGAATCGACAAGAATTTCAAGTTGCTCTCTGCTTGTGAGAAACTGTTCTGCAACATGAAATATATAAACTCAATACTAATTTCTATTTAATGAGTAGTACTATGTATATACATGTTAAAAGTTAAAAATATATTCAATTAAGTTTTGCTGTACCATATTAAATTCATTAAAGCAGGCTAATTCAGTTCAGAAAGTTAGTTTAAACAAATTGTCATGTAAGATGAAAATGAATCTAAGAGCTGTTTTAAGTTGCAAAAAATAGCACGAGTTATTTCATTAAAATAATATCTTGCTTTAAATCTCTAGAGAGGATTTCACTTGAGCATTATTAATACTTCTATGGTATAACACTTAAGCTTGAGAAATTTATTATCTGGCAAACATGATCTCACTAGAAATTTATCTTTCATTTTATAAAAATACTAAAATATACTTATATAACAAAACTAATTTCCTATCTATCCATAACACTTTTCAACAGATTGGAATACATATCATATACATGTGTGCAACTATGCGTTGTTACTTAGCTTCATATACTTAATACCACATGTTCACATACAATAATTTATTAAAAGATATAAGGTTATGCTAACACTATAAATTAATCCTACAAAATGTATAAATAAATGTATAAATGTTAAATAAACATTAATCAATATTATGTGCAGAATATACAATGAATTAAAGCATAATCATCACAAGTTATACAAGTAACTTCAAACAAAGCTGCATGTGTGTCTTCTAGTTAAAGCTTCACACATACCATACCATGGGAATACTTCAGTATTTTCATACAGTTCAATACTCTTGATATTTTGACATAAATGTTTCCAACTACAATTTTGTGAATTTATATTGCTTTTTTGTTACATTCAAAGAAATAGGAAACTTACAAAATTAACAAATAACAGCAAATATTAGTCAGTAGTCAGAACACACAACATAATGGAATAATACAAGGAAAAAATAAGTTTCAGACATTTTAAAATACACCTTCCTCTGTGTGAAAATAAGCCTTTATATCATATTATTCACTTAGAACATACAGTTACATTCCATTGTTGCAATACTTATAAAGCACAGGTCATAATAGTTTGTTCTATTATAATGCTAAGATTAGTATTTTCTTTCAGACGATAGATGATTGTGTTTTGAATGTAGCCTTTGCTAACTGTCTTTCTTGTAGTATAAAAGATATATTACATCCAAACCAAGATTCTCCTAAGTGGATTGTACATAATCATAAGTAACAAAATAGATATAAATTTTGTCTGACAAATATGAAAAAAAAGTTTTATTTAGAAAGTAATGAAATAAATAAAATACAAATAAACAAATGCAGATTAAAACACCAAAATTAATGTTAAGTAATGTTTAATTTAAGTATGTAAGACTCTTTATTAAAATGCCAACATTTTACAATTACCTATCAGCATCTATGGATAAAATTAATCACACATAATCAGATATTTTCTTCCTGTGAGTGTCACAAGCCAGACACTTATCAAAAAACACAAGTTAATATATTGAAATATTAAGAATTTCCAATTGTAGTATTATCTACAGTATTAAAAACAACGCAAAAATTTCAAGTTGCTCTCTGCTTGCGAGAAACTGTTCTGTAGCATGAAACATATAAACTGAATACTAAAAGTACAGATCATCAAAGAAAATTAAAATTTATTAACACTACACTTTTTCATGCACAAATAATCCAATTTATAACATTTTTATTGATCATAGTTTAAATCAAGGCTTTCTTAGATTAATCAGAGTATCTCAAGAACTAATGTTTATATAAAATTAAATGCTTGGCCACAGTTGGGGTGGAAAAATACAGTAGTCTAAGATGGAATGGTTTAACTCAGATAATAAAGGTATAAGAAAACTTACTGTTGCACATGTGCTCTAGTTGAACCAATCAAACTTGACATCCCATTCAATATAAATAGTATTTAACTACAGTCATGAAACATATAACCAAAAATGATTATCACCAAATCATAATTAGCACAGTTAGAAATAAGCAACTTTATTGAAAACCAAAGTCAAATGCAGAAGAAAAATTAACAGCAAGCAATCACAAGACATATAATCAGCCTTACCACAATTCAGAGAATTTTGGATAACAACTTCTATCAAAATATAAACTTATAGTTAATGAAAGTTAAGATTTTCTACACTGATAATGTATTTCCAATAGGTTTTACCCCCTCTCACACAATCTCTTTTCCTGATTTTTTTACTGCCCTCTACATGTGTACATTTTTTGCTTGCCATTAGCCATGAAACTTTCATCTTCCATCACGTTTCCATGTGAGGCACCTGCATGATAGCATGCAAATAAGCATGTGACAACCCTCCACCAACAGGAGTGAAACATAACTCCTAGCACAGCTGATTCCTTCTTTGCAGCTTAGCCCAACTTCACTTCATGATTGAGTAAAATAAAAGGAAAAGACACCACAACTGGAAAAGAAAGGTGGAAAGTGAAATAGGGGGAAATAATCTACCAGAAATGCATTTACAGCATAGAAGAATATTAATTACCAACTCAATACATTTTTCTAGTCACAAAATAGCTAGAATACCACTCTGACCTGGTGGAAGGACCAATGTAACAGTACTTAGACCAGGGTTCCCAACCGGTGGGTTGGCCTTGGCAGGGGAGTCGAGTAGCCTTGTTAGAAGTAGCTTGGGATAACATTAATTTTATTTCATCAATTACATTTTCATGTCGCGAGTGCCAAAAGGTTGGGAACCCCTGACTTAGACAAACTCCCCTCAAAAAGCACCTAAAGGAAGGTCATGGGGTGAGTGAATAAAGAGTATATAGGACACACCCATAGGAGCTCACACCATTTCTCAAAGAGTATCCTCTTCATCTTTGAAAATCATGTCATAATGATAGCATAATCATAGAAAGGACACCAGAATTTACAGGAAGGAATCCCTGATATAAAGTAGCTAAAGTGCAGTAGTAAAGGGAAGTTCAACCTCAACCAACATGATAGTGACAAGAATATTCAACTTCTGGTAGAAAGAGAGTCCTCTATTGTCCACCAAAGACATAGGAACCAGAAGGGAAGATCTTCCATTCCAAAAACTCTCATCATTACACATGCATGTTCAACACAACCAACACCAGTACCCCTAAGAATTGACATTCAAGCAACAGTGGGAAGGTGGACAGTAATGTGGGGGTTCAACTCCAATCCAGAACCAGATGGTATTGGAAATTAATCACTCAGTCCATGATAGGAGAAAGATACCTGAGCCACTCACATGTAAGGACTTATGCCAATACCAGCAACCCCCAGGAACCAGCACCCAGGTGATGGTAGTAAGAAGGGTACCCAGAGAGTGGGATGGACTGTATTTTGACATAAATCATCCAGTATGTAACCAAGCAACATATAGAATAGTACATCAGGTCTGTGGTAGGAGGAATATCTATACACCATGTACATTAGCAAAACACCACCACTCTACTCTCAGCTGTATTGGAATTGAGCACACTCAGGAGAAAGCACCCATAGTTCAACAGTGGGCATCAATGACCTGAATGGTCATACAGTGTAGGTTTAAGAATAAATATACCTGGTCAGGCAAACCTCACTACTGAACAGGGTACACATCTGTGAAAGAAGAACCTTGTAAAGAAGAAAAGCACCTACCCTCTTATAGAAAAATTATGGAGCTCAATACAGTGACAGGAGTTAGATGGTAACATATAGAGCAGATGACAAATATAATACAAAATAAATGTATGGGGATTGGTCCACATACAGGCACAAACTATATCCTCTAATGAACAATGTAATTGGGCAGCCAAGGACACAGTAAGGTAACAGATTTGATGGTAGAAGACTTGGAATGAATTGCAATCATCAGAAGACAGGAAAATATAAGGTAGACAAATTCAACCCATAAGGGCAATAAAAGAAATATCATGGGAAAGGAGAAGATTCCAATAAATGAAAAAACAAAAATGGAAACAACAGAAGAGTGCAATATAAGCTAAGTAGGAACACAGAGCCAAGAAAGGACATAAAAGGCAATGTGGATCAGAGTGATGGTAAAGAAAAGAAATGGAAGGGAGGAAAATGGAGCAAAGGCAGCATCTTCATTCTGTGTGCCCAACGTTTGGAGAAACAAAGACCAATCAGGGTAGAGGATGATATAGATCCTGTTATATAACGTGCAAGAGACATCAAAAGCACCAAATGTTGATGTTCATGTGCAAATAGGAGGAGAATAAAAGTCTGTAAGGAGAGATGACATAAGAAACAGGATGACACTGGCTCAAAAGGTGGAAGTGTGAAAGCATGGAGGACAACTTTGAAGTTTTGATCAGGGAGGGCAGTAGTACATAGGGTACAGTGAACATGGAAGGAACAAAACAATAGGGTGAAAAGACATGTGAAGACAAGGTGAAGTTTTGAGACATGGAAAGTGCTAGATAATGCTGTGTGAGAACCAGCAATGGTGGATATCAACAGCTCTTTGTCAAAAAGTCATGTAAGGAAGGAAGTCAGGTGTTGGAGGGCAGAAAGAGATGTAGCAAACCATAACATGAAAACAAACAATGGTAAAGATACCACTTAAATTGGTAAATTGACACAGAGGAAGGAAAAATGGAGTGGAAGATCAGGGAAGCATAATGCAAGTTGTCAAATACTGTCTGTCAATAATCAGCTCTGATAAATTCTCAATCTGACTAGGGATTTTTTCACCATACAAATTAAACAATTCAGGTGAAAAAACACAGCTTTAACCTCACATCTCTTTTAATCTAAACAAAATCACTTAATTCATTTTCTATCTTCATTGCTGCAGTTTGGTCACAATATAGTTTTCTTAAAAGTCTCTAGTCTTTACCATCAATGTCCAGTTGTCCCAGCATTTTCATTAACTCCACATGTTTGACTCTATTAAAAGCTTTGATATAATCCATAAGACATAAGAAAAGGTTTTTCTTCATTTTTATTGTCCACTACAAAAGCATTCCTACAATGAAGGTAGAATTTCTTGTAAAACAATTTCGATAAACTTACATTAAACTAGGCTTTAAATTTGTAGCTTTATTGTGTCTCATTCAACTTCACACTTCTGACATAAGATTTTCTAATATGTTCATGTTTTCTTAGTAGATGGCTCATCTTCATAACTGTTGTGGAATAAATTTTCAATATACTTTGTCCATCTCTTCAATACTTGTTCTCCTTCCATAATTACATCACTATTCTTAGCTTTTCTGCATCCATTATCAGTGCATCCTCCTTTACCAATGATGTCTTTGATATTCCTATAAATTTATGTAACATCTTTATTCTTTTGTTTTTCTATTTAAATACATTTTTGTTAAGACATTTTTCCTTTTCTTCATTGCACACTAATTGAATTCTTTTGTCAAGTTCTTTACACTCTTCCATTCTATGGGTTTTCATCTTCCTTCTATCTTCTATTAACTCAAGCATTATCAAGATTCTTCTTTGTTTTTGACTTCTTAAATTTCTTCAATTTTATCTTTATGGCACTTGTTAAAGGGACATGGAGAATTCTGCATTAGGCCCCCAAGTAAACTTTCAACTGTTGCACTGCATTCCTGAATCTCCTATTGATGATGATGTAATAAATTTGGTTTATAACATTAACTGCAGGACTTTTCCTCATGTACCTTCTTCTCTAGTAGCATTCAAATCATATGCCATTATGACCTAATAATTTGCAACACACCAATCAGTCCACTTCTTTTCTCTTTCATTTTTTTTTTGTCAAAGTCTATGGAGTCCAATAATAGTTTCCACTTTCTCACAAATAGCTTTGGCATTTAGATCTCCCATCACTATGAAAACTTCTTGCAGTTTCCATTGATTTATTGCTTTATCAAGATCTTCACAGAAATGACCAATGTCCTCCTCCTCATTATCAGCTGTCAGTGCATAGACTTCTACTATTATTATGTTGAGCGGTTTAGTCTATATTTTCACAAATATCATTCTTTCAAATACTGCCCCAAGTCTATACAAACACTTTGAGGTTTCTACCTTAAAAATCAAAGCAATTCTGCTTTCATACATTGGACTTCCTGAATAAATTATCTTTATATCTTCTGAAACAACAGTTCCAAAATCTTTCCAGTGTTTCACACACACTTAGAAAGTTGTTCTTTAATCTCTTCATATCATGCTTAACATTAAAAAATTTTTCCAATTTAAAGTAGAATCCTAACATTTGTCACTGCCACTCTGAATACTCTCTTCTTGGTGTGGACAGTACTGTGCTGACATTCAGAAGTCACCTGTCGCATTTTACTTTCCATACCAGGTGAGGTGTCCTCCTCATTTCTAATAAAGACTGCCCTTCATGCCATTGTGTTTTATTCCTTGTCTCATCAAATACAACAGACTGCACTTGGCAAAATACTATAGTTGGATGTAATTTCTTGCTACAGATTGCAGTGCTCAATTAGCTTGAGCAGGTCTCTTCTATCATTGTACCAGGTGCACAAGGTACCTACTAAATGAAGTGATCCAATGTCTTGCACCCCTAGTGGCTTCAACTGTAACCAGGGTAATGGAGGCTACAGGACACTATTCCAGATATTACAACAGCTAGAGAGTACTTATCTAACTGTGACCTTGACAGTTGACTGTCCTACTATTTGATGCAGATTAACATAATATCTAGTACTTAAATACATGATAATTTCAAAACCTGTTCCTGATCAATAACTAAGAAAAGAGTATTAAAATTATAAGTAAAACTGAAATTGAATAACAGGAGATCCTATAACTTCCAATGCTACATTTTACACCACTACAACAACAAAGAAAAAATATATCAACAATGAGTAATAAAATAAACTCTAAAAGTCTGAAAATTAACCAGATGGAGTCACAATATATATTACACATTGCAAGGTTTGTTTCAGACCAAAGCTACATTGGGCTATCTACTGTGTCCAATGAAATGAATCAAATCTCAGATTTTAATGCTGTAAGTCCATAAACTAATGGCTGTCCCACCAGGAGATATATTACATGGGTAATGTTAAAAATTGTTGACTATGGATGATTGTAAAACTTATGATCTTTAAAATGAAATTAAAATATATGTATTGTCTTTTAATTTAAATCTTCTTTTTATTTTATATTATCATTTATTAAGATTATTTACAAACAATTATAAAAAAAAATTCATACAACATTTTTAAAATAAGTTTTAATTGGAGTCAAAAAATAAATTTTAATTTTTACACGTATTATTTGTTTATTTGTGAATTATGAGGGACTATCTGTGATAGATGTTCCTAATTTAGAAGTGAAAGACTAGAAGAAAGGCAGCTATTCAATACCACTCACCACCAACTCTTGGGCTACTCTTTTATCAATGAATAGTGAGATCATTGTAACATCTCCAAGGCTGAAAGAGCAAGCATATTTGTTGATGGGAAACACAAAGACAGTTGTAACTATTACAATTCACCACGCCCATTACAATAAATTAATTTGTATGCAAGTGATAATGAGTATGATGTGGTTACTATAACCATAATTAAATATCATGTACAATACAATTTATGTCAACAATATATTTCATATTGTGTAAACTTCCATCAGATATTTTTTTATCAAATGAAGTGCAGTAAAATAGCCAAAGTTTCAGTAACAGTTGTTTTCTAATTCCTTACCACAACATTCTAAACCAATTCAGTGAAATATATAATTAATAGCTGATAAAATATACCAATTACTTTAATACCTTGCTGGAAAAAAAACAACAAAAAAACTAAGACACCAGAGAGAGCTATTCATTCCTTTAGTTTCCTAATAGTACCTATTTGTATGGATTCAAATTGAAGATTAGCTGGAATTTATCAAGATGTACAATGCGTATGAGTAAATATAACTGAAAGAATATATTGTTTTCATTCTCATAATGTCACGAGAAATTTATACGCTGAATTAACTAGGTTAAATTCTAAACTATGCTTATGAGCATGCAAAAGCTCTTAAATTTATAATATTGTAATAAAATATTTTATATTGGGCCAACCACAAAATGACTCTAGAAATAGTGTAAGAACATGCACGTTACAAGGACACTGAATAGACTGATCAGTCATGGCATAAGTGAGTGTAGTGTGATCATACATTCAAATTACTTTAACGTGTTAACATAGGTAAATTACAAACAGAGGTTATGTACAAAGACAGATTACATGTTGCACACAATATTTTACATTTCTATTAACATACTTTCTTATTCCCATTTTATAAAAAATTTCTAAACCTAACAGTTTTATGCACGTGTCCTCCTTGAAGGGGAATTATATACATAATGCATTAAAAAAGAAAGCATCGCATAATTTAACCTCTGAATTCCAGTTGGTTAAGATGAAACTGCCAGTGTGAAGTAGTAGCACTTGTATTAACTATAGAAGAATTAACAGGCCTTTACTATTCATTAACACTTGCACAAATATGGCTACAGCCAACTCAACCTGCTGTACTTTATTCATAAGTTCTTTGATCAATCTACATGCCAACAGCTTTGTATCACTGGGATAACAAACATGTATTTCCATGACTGTAAATAATGTAACTACTCAAGTGTTCCTAAAACAGCAACAACTAGACCATTATTACTTGATAACAAAAGGTGTTCCAACATCTCTGGTACATTGAACTTTTTTCCAATCACCTACCAACATATTGGGTTCACACAACATTAATTTCAATGGAAGATATCCTTAAAAGATTCATAAAACATAATCTGAGAAACTACATAATAAATAGAATGTATGGCTTTCAGGCACTTTAAAGAGCAGTATTATATAAAACTGAATTTTTATTAGACTCTTTTAACACAAATAATTACTGAGTTGAAATATTTAAGAACTCATAAATCTGGTTTTAGTCATATACATATAAATATACTAAAATATACCACTTAAAACTATTTCTTGAATTTGCAAAGATCTAGTAGTTTATTTCATCAAGCTTTTGGTAATTAAAAATATGTAATTCAATTGTAATAAAACACACAGTCACATGTGATATCCTCATATTCAAGAGTTAAACATTTTAAAAGCAATTCTTTGATCCTAAACTCAATACAGCATGACATGATACCTGTATTTCTGTTGAGAGTTTTAAAAACTGATTAGCATATGAAGATTTCCCAAGCTCTAGTATTGAGACAACTTTGTATATTCCAGGTTTTTCTAACTGGTGACTAATGCTAGACAGATCATTACAGCGCTGTTTCCAGAAGTCAATTTCCTCTGCTGGTCCCAAATTCTCACCTGTATGAGCAGTTTCTTGAGCTGAGAGAGCTTCTTTTACCTGTTTGATCCAATGCACCACAACACCTAAAACAAAGTAATATATGTCTACTTTTATATGATGTTTTAAAACTGCTGCCTCTCATCACGTTAGTTCTAATGAAACAGAAAGGGCAAGAACTGCTTTATTTTTAGCATCAAAACATAATCAGTTTTAAACAAATCATAATCATAAAATAAAAGGTATTTCTGCACACAAATTTCTAAAAAAAAGGATATTTGGTAATTTATAATTTCTAATAACTAGAAGATGTTTTTGAGAAAAGTTGCTAATGAATTGACTGACAATAAATAAGATGTATTTTTACTTGCTTTTGTTTGTTTGTCAAATTCTGTGCAAACTTACTTGAAGGCTACCTGTGACAGTCATCCCAAGTTAAGAAAAGATAATGACCAAAGAGATGACATATAGTTAACACTACTTACTTCCAGTCCTTTGGCTTCATATAGCCAACTAAAAGTGAATTTGACCATCAATTATAATGCCCTCATGGCTGAAAGAGTAAGAATGTTCTGTGACAGTATGTGAATCTATGACCTGCAGACTGTAAAATGAGCACCTTCACCAACAGGCCATAAAAGACCCAATTTTTGTGTGAGAAAAGATATTTCAGGTTTGTCTGTTCTCTTTTCATTGAAGATTGTACATTTTACATAACTGTGTTACCAGATTCATTTACTTCATTATTTCAAAGAAACTACTGTTCTGATACAGTCTATGAAAATGATGTATTTATTCACTTTGTGAAAGTTAATATTTTCCTAAACTGAAAACATATTTCCAATAATAATTACCTTTGATGACACCTATAGCTATTACTCAATCTTCAGGGTTCCACCCTTTACTCATCTAAGCATAGGTCTGATTTTATACTACACTCAACTGCCCTTGGTGCTATTTGTTTCATGATACTTTCTATCTATATCAATATGTCCTCTATCTTATTACTGCATATAAGCACCTCATTCAGATAATGTTATCACTTCTTCAAGACTGAGTCCATCCCAGTCTCTTACACCAGCTCTTAGTAGGGAGGAAGTGCAGGAGAATGTCAGTGGAGACAAGTATTATTGGAAATACCTTTACAATTTAAGAAAATGTTAACTTCCAAAACATTCTTACTTCCACTGACACTTACAGCTAAAATCCCACATTGAGAACGTGAAAGAGTCAATGAGAGCATTATCCATTCAGGAAGCATCTTCACAGACCATGGGTGTACCAAGAGAAGATTGGTACCCTGATGGGCAGAACTCCACAACATCCAGAACAGGTATGCTCTCACCCTCAACTTAGTTCCTGTATTGTAGGTGAAGTTATATAAGAGTGATTATCACTATATGCCAACCCCAACCTGACAGCTAAAGTTTCACTACACAGGGTTGGAATGAAGGGGTCTTTGTCCCCATGTCCCACATCAGTAGCTAGGGCAATTGGGCATAAACATTTTATAGATATACTTTTTTTTAACTGGATTTCAATCTGTAGCCATAGAGTGATGCTATCTGAACCACCAGAATCACAATGAGAAAGTAAGTAACACTGAAGCTGTCAAACGTTCTATTCCACCTTAAGAGGTGCAAAAGGTAACACCCCAGGATTGGAATGATGGGATAATGTATGCCTTACTCAACTAAAGGAACAGAACTCATCCAGTTTTGAATTATGAACATTTATCCTCACTACTCAACTGACTGAGCAAGTCCCAGAATTATAGGGAGAATGTGGAACGACTGTGTTCAATTATGATCAGAATTATGAAGAGATAACAGACCTCCTTCCATGAACAATGTACTGAATCAATAATGATCAAAAAGAAGGGTCATGCATACTCTAACCAGAGAGCCAAATGTCAAATCTGAACCTGTACTACAAGTAGATGCCAGCATAGACAATTCCATCCTTACTGACATCTGGGAAAAAACATCCAGGGACTCAGGTAGAAGGGTCTCCAACTTTGCCCTCTTCTCTGAAAGAGGAAGTATTCATTCTTACACTCTGAATGAAAAGCCTCCATTCACCACCTCAATGACTAAAAACTAGGTGTTGTAAGGATTCCTTAGCTCCACTACTAGAATCTGGGGGAGTAATGCAAACTAAGAATGCTTGAAAAACAAGGTAATAGATGCACCAAGTTAGCAGCCAAAAAATAGGATAAAAACTAGTAATAATTAAATAAAAATAAATTACTTAATATTTTGACTTAGATGATCATACAGACCACAAACCATGACGGTATTACTATTTCATATTATGGCACCATTACTCAACAATATGATTGTGATATGTAATTGTAACAGATTACAACAAAATGCATCATAATCAATCTTATCAGTAATTAAATTTACTTAATGAGCTTAATAAGTTTCCAGTTGTGTACCAACTGCATAAACACAGAACTACTAGTAATTTATTCTTACTTTATATAAATATTTAAGCTTCTTTCAATTAACTTATAATCTTTATTAAATATATGAATGCTGTAAATTCACATTAATTAAGTACAAGAATTAGTTAAATCCAAGTAAATGAAATAATTTTAATCCAGTATCAATTTTATTTTACAGCCTGCATAGTCATAATTAATAACCCTAAAGATAATAGAAAATTAATTAATACTTGTAACTTCCATTTTATACTAACCACTTCCTTGTTATTTTAATAAATATGTGAAAAACCAAAACATATCAAACAGCATCTCTATTTTCTGATTTTATTGCTTTGGTATTGTGAAGCTATGAACTACAAAAATATTTCCATTCTACAAAGAACAAATTTCACATATTTATACATTTTTCTGTTTTCTTTTGTAGTTCAAAGTAAACCAAACAGTACTCACATAAAACACATCTCCATAAAAAAAGTTACCACTGTGGTGATTGCAAATATTATATTTTATTCTTCCATGACTAGTAAAGTATAAATCTTTACTGATGTAGATTCAAATATATTTTATAAATTTTTATGCAATTTTTCAATTCTTTTTAAGCCATACATGAGATCATATATTTGCATTAGTCCTCTAATTTACATTAAGAGTGCATACTGCAATGATTTTTCTACAAGACTTGTACATATTGGGGGCTGCATCTGTGCCATGACCTCATGAAATGAAGTCATACTAATTTAAATGAGTGGTACAAAGACTTACAAATTTGTAGAAATCAGTGGACGGGGACAATACATATGCAAGACTATCTATGCAACCCATTCCATATTTTGAAGTGGTACACTAGAAAAAAAAAAGAAATAGTCAAAATCGCAAACTGATTGCTCTTGAGCTACTCTTTTAAAACTGAATAGAGAGATTTTACAGTCACTATTATAAAACATCATGGTCTCTAAAAAGAAAGGGATTTTGTGGTAGTGTTATGCAAACCATAAAACATCAGATCCACAGTCTAGCATATTAAACACTGGGCCAAGCACAGCCCCAATGATACAGGTAAACTCGGATTGATTGTAAGATCTTTGCCTGACTTAAAAATTAAAACTATGGTAGGCTGAAGTCTTTCTGTGCATGAACTTTTATTTCATCATGCTTTCTTCCCCAACATTCAATTGTACTCTCAGTAATAAATCTAGAGACCAGTTAGTTAAGAAAAGACTTTTTGTAAGTAAACATTTTGTGTTATTTGTTTGTTTTTCCTTTGCTGTCAGTATCTGAAATTATTTCCAGCAGATAGTTTCTAAGAACTGAATTTTGCTGATACTTACAATTATCTATCAGACATCATGGAGCCCAAATACGACACCACAAAGAACAAAACGATAAGTCATACAGTAAATGTTTTCAAACTTTCACAGAACTGTAAAAAGCAGTTTCTTTAAAAGTAATTACTTTACTGTCACAATACCAATCCTATCTAATATATGTTTACTAATAATGCAATATATGAGCAAAATTAAATGAAATTTGTTCATTCTTTTCTTTTTCTATGGTACACAATTACATGCTTGGTAGATTCTAAATTCTACATATTGCTCAACCTTAATACAGTTTGTTTGATGACAAGCTAAGAATAACACTATATTTTCTATATTTTTCTCTGTAATATGAAATATTTAAGTCTAAGGTTTTCAAAACATACCTTCAATTCTTTGAACTAAATCCTTATCTTTAGCAGCTTCTGCTTCAATAATATCCTCTATTTCCATAGGTATATACAAAATAGTTTGCTTAATTTGTTTATAATGAAATTCAGTCAAGCTTGCTAAGAATTTATGAAGCTGACCAGAAAAATCTTTCTTAATATCTGAGATTTACAATAAGGAAAATAAGAGCATATAAGTTATATAAAATGTGTTGTATAATATCAAATGACTACTTACTAAAACCAAAGCTTCAGATTAATTACTAACAATTATATATCTCTATTACATTAGTTCATAATTGAAATAAAAATTGTATGAGCTAACTGTAATAAGTAATGAGTGACAAATAAATCTTGAATAATCCTAAACAAGTATTCTGCTACACTCTAGCAAGTTTCAAACATACAAATAAAATATTGGTATTCACTGAAATTGAACATGAAAAGAAAGATTAAGTAACATTATAAATAAAAAAATAATCAGAACTTCAAAGACATGTATGAGCATCAGTCAAAACATCTTTATTTTTGAATAAAAATACAAAATTATTTGTAATTGAGTTCAATGTTATTCAAAAATATGAGATTTTCACATGCTTGCACTTTCCTGAACTAAGTTAAATCATTACTAATAGAGAAAAGAAATCCCATTGTGTAATTCCTCTAACAAGGACAAAAAGATACAGAGTTCACTAAATTATAATAAGATATTATTAACTTTAACTGTTAGTACACTCTAGTAAACAGATAATTTAACTAGTTCATATACATTAAAACATTTTTTCTTCTGTATAGTTTATACTTCACTTACAAGCTTTCAGTTGCAGTTACAAGAGCTACCTTCATGTACTTCAATTTATGGATAAATTAATAATTAAGTAATGATTAAGTTCATAATATTTAAACATTAAATTACTATCATATGTTTAAAAGAATAGTGCCATGCTAAACTGCTAAGGCTCAATGTTAAAAAAAACGTTTGCTCAACTTTGGCATTAACTACATCTTAGACTCTGTTACCTGTGGTACACATTTCATAGAATAAATAACAATCATTAAACAAATTAACTCCACATGTTGTAAGAATTTAATTTACTTTCTATTTGTCTCTCAGGCAGCCTTTCAAAACATCACAGAGCAGAACAGTTTGGTTTAGATGCTCTAAGATGTTTAAAACAGATTTTGGATATTGTTTCAAACCGCTGTTTGATACAGCTTGCTGTATGGCATTTCAACACTCTTTGAAATGTCACAATACAACAAAGCCTTCAGTAATTTTAATAATACTGTGTGTATCCATCACTCATATTTTATACTTAAATATATAATTGTTTAGTATTTTGTGGCTCATCATAAACACAAGAAAAGTGCATGCTGATTTAAATCTCATATTACTGTTAAAGAAAGAATAATGACAATAAACATAGCATATGCAAAAGCTTCTTGCATCTTCAAATGTCTTCTGTACAATCACTATGGTAAAATACACACCAAACAAAGATACAACAAATGTAAACTGTTTAAACAATCACATGAAATTCCTTGTGCTGACAGTGAGAAAAATTATCAAAATTTAAATTTCAAAATATATAGACAAATAACTAAAAATTACTTTGAATTTCATGATAAAAAAGGATACTGTCCGACCATGTTTTATTTCCAAAAATCAGCAATGAATAAACTTTTGAGATTAGTTGTAAAAGACTTTCTGTAGGTTCTCCTTTGAAAGTTCCAAACTGCAAGACTTTCTGAAAATTTTCTAAAGTGACACGAGAGCTAGAGGAAGTTTTGATGAAATAAAAAATTTCTTCAACTAGTTCTGAAGGAACTGTATATTCCAAGCAAAGATTTTGGTCCCCATCAATGTAAATAAGCAGAATGTCTAAGGATTCATCAATCAGAAAACGAAAAATAATATCATCATGGTAATCTCTCCACATACTCTTCTTCAATCCAGACAGAATAATTCTTTGGTGAATTATATTACACTACAAAAAATATTTAAATAATAATAACTAAAATTTATTCATATGTAAACAATTTTTTAATTTGTCAAAAACAACAAACTAAGATACTGTATAAAAGATCTAGTATGTAAAATTTGGTAAAACTTCTACAAAAATTTTTTATCTTTTTGTTGCAGATAGTAAAACATGTTTTAACTTAATAATATACACACATGACAGACAAAAATTTGAAAATAAATCCTAGCACATTAATAACTTTTGTTTATAAATATTTGGATTCCATCAAACATTGAGTTTTAGCCAGAAAAGACTTATCTGAACTAACATGGATAATATTAGTATGGAAAACAAGCAGTGCACTTTATAATAATGAGTAGTTGTTATTTAGGTGCTAAAATGGTCACTTTCAAATGAGCTCTATTAGAGTTGAGATAGAATAATTAGCATATAACATGCTGTAAATCAACTACTTTTGCATTGCCTGAATTTCTCATACTTTCTAAAAACTATGTTTGAAATTCAACTGTTGATATCTAGTAGCTAAAAATTAAAGTTTTATACTCAGAAATACTTATTAGACATTTGCAGTTATACTTTGTTCCATTATAAGCATATGACAATAATATGTAAGGGATCAAGTCCATTACTACATATTAAATCAAAGACCTTTCTACAATAGCCACTTGTTGCTTTTTTGTCAATGTACCTAGGCTTTCATTACCACCAAGATATATCCAAGGCTTCAAGCTGCTCAGCAACTCTCCTTGTTTCATTTGCTTGCACCTCTGATAAACAAAAAGAGAGACCCAATGGTTAGATTTCCTACTGGAGGGTACAGCATCTCTACCAAGCAAAAGCACCACATGTGTTCCAACTTCTGACAGAAGCATTATACTACAATGCCAAAGAAAATGTTGCTTGGACTAGGATCTACTCAAATATCAATCATGTGTCAAGAAGATAGAGATGGAATAAATACTAGTGAAGTGTTGGCCATTATGATGAGAAAGCCTAAATTCTCCTGTGCTGTCACTACCACTGAGACAGTAGCAGCTAGCCAGCTTGTGGGTCTTTGCCTCTGCTACCACCATCATGACAGGAATTTAAAGTGATTGTAGTTGTATTAATTTCATGGGCAGGACTCTAATTACAAAGAAGTTTGCATACCTCGGAATATGTCAAGTGACTTCAGGAACAGCCCCAGAAAATGTTGATAGTGGGACTCCCATTCAAGCCACTTAAGGCTATCTTCAACCACCCTATGTTAGCACAGGTTCCAGTATTCAAAAGATGGTCACCATTTGGACTGAAATTTGGTCTTTCCTGTAAGATAGGAGGATTGACTGCAGTTTGAAGAGGAGGTGCACTGCTTGTGGGTGAAGAAAAAAATACTGAGATGATTCTAGTTAAAGAAGAGATGATCTTTAGACTACAGAAGTGACCAACTGCAAAAAGATGGCAGCACTGGAGAATCTGCTGTTAGGGTTAAGATAATGAGGATCAAAACCTCAAGGAGGCTATGGGTAAGTATAGATCTTACATTACAAAATTTTATACTTTGTATCCTTTTCCTTTCACTTTTACTTTTAATTTATTCTCTCTGTATTCTTTCTTGTTTTATTCCCTTTTATATTAATTCATTTTTATCATATTAAGTATTTTTTTACAAATTGAAGAGAATCCTCAACAGCTGAAGCACTTGAAATTCCTTTAGGCAGAATTAGAGTAAATTAAACTATGAGACCATTTTCGTTAGGTACATTTTCGTGTGCCAGCAATAACAAGTGTGTATATCTGATTCAATTTTTTTAGTCAGCAGGAACTCTTAACAGATTATATTAACACTTAAATTCTTGTAGGCAGGATTAGAGTAAATTAATCTATGAGTCCTTTAGAACAGCTGTATTCATCAATAAAAAGAGTCTGACCTCATAAATCTTAAGCTATGAGTGAAAGGTCAGTACTTACAAAAACAACAAACACACAGTCATATTATGAGCCACTATGCCATTGCTAAAAATAAGAGTTATATATATTTTTTCTATATATTTATATACATATTATGACAATGGTTATTTCACCAGTTTGTTTGTTTTTTTCATGATATTAAAATGTCATATCTTTCCAAAGTCAGCTGACTGTATGTTAAAATGTATGGGCTCCCAAATTTAAGATGAGGCCCAACAAAGATCAACCCACTGGATGATCAATCTCCTCATGAAGTAAAGCTAAAACTGTTCTCGTGGAGTACCATTACCTGATGTTTGTGTAAATGTGTTAATAGAACATATAACCTCAAAAGTTGTAGCAGAGAATTCCTATGCAAAATGAATAATCATACACATCTGTGGTGGCAGAAAGAAATACAAAGTATTTGGAATGAATTGATAAGTTCAATAACCAGGTAAAAATATAAAACAATTCACCTTTCAAGTAAATCAATAAGTTACAAATAGTACTACTGCATAACAAAGGTTAAACTATTTATGAGAAATTAATACAAGTATATGGAAAAAAATTAAAAATAAACACTTGAAGAGAGCACAAACAAAACATTACAACAAGATAACTGCCAAACAATAAGTGATAGTTTGGTTGAATTGAACAGAGAAAATCACATACATTAAGACAGTATGTTGCACTCTTATCGGTGGAAGGTTGTTTCACAATGATTTGCATGGAAGATGATTTAGAATCAGTCAATTTCAAATGAGTGGAAGCTTCAAGGCTTGTGGTATGTGCAAAGAATATTTGTACATAGAAGGCAGCACCAAACAAGAATACCTAACTATGTGAGATGAGGTAATGTACTGTATCAGAAAGGTGTTTTTGTAATATGTTCATTATCTAGATGGGTGAAACAGACTTCCTATTTGTATGAAGCATTGGTTTTAGATTAGTTATACTTAGCTTTTAAAATGATCAGATGACAAAAAACTACCAGGAGAGATGAAAGCTGTTTATCAATTTACAGATCCAGTAGAAAGTGACTGTCCAGTATCTTTACTTTGACAAACATTTTGTTACACTTTACATCACATGTCCAGTCTGTTTATTTTATTAGCTTTATAAAACTCAGATGTTTAGCCATATTCAGATTTATAATATACCTGATCAATCCTCCCATTATAACACAGTTCCAGCTAATAGTCTCATGGAAATCAGTTTCACCTCAGAATACTACACTATCACACAAATATAAAATTCCTGCCTACAAACTGTATCATACTATTTGCTAAAATAATAAAATATAATGAAACAAATGTCTCCATTTTTTGCACACAAGTTATAATGTTCTTATATAAACACGTTAATAGCATTGAGATTTTAACAATTAATAAAGATGGTTAATTATTAAACTTTTAAGAATTCTGTTTATCATTTACGAAAGATGTTTCGAATTTTATTTTATAAACGTAAGTCTTTTTAACATCAATTCCAAAAGCTTTCATTAAAATCTCAATGGTATAAAAGTACAATAAAACATAAAACAATTAAAATGCAAAATATTTTTTTCCAAAGAGATTAATTATTTTCTCTAGTAAATGATTTGAAGGAACTTTTTCTACCACTTTAGTAAGGTCTTCAGATGATGCAAAATTATGCAGATCTTCATCATATTCTTCCACTGGCTCCACATGAGAATCTTTACCAGGGTCTTCTGAATTCATATCTATTGCATGTACTCACATCAATTAATTTTTACAATAAATTTATTTGAGAACCTAGACAATATTTTAATACTTATCATGACACACTTGAAAATAAAAAATTATTATAAATGCCCCAAAAATCTCAGTTTAAAGAAAGACCTACTATTTTACCTTTCCTGAAAATGTTGTAAATTAATTTAGACTCATTTCCATTCTATAGCTCATAAATAAGAATTTCTGCCTACTTACAAGTAAGCATAATGCAAGTAATACAAAATTCAAATTTATTGTAAGAAATATGAAATTTTTAAAACTCATACTTGATAAGACTTAAGCTTTAACAGATTTATTGAATAATAAAAACAAAATTTCTCTCACTTTTGTAGCTTGCACATGCTGCTTATCAAGTCACTGCCTTATAATACATAGGGAAAAAACACGAATTATAATAAGCTTTCCAATTAGTCAAAATTAAAGATAGATTACTGCTTCAGCCAATGGAGACTCCACAAAAAACCCAGTCATTACTAACAACAACATAAAGATAATTCAACTGACTGTTAGATTACACATATTCTATTAACACAACATTCATGCAATAGAACAAGCAAACAGAATATTGGTAATGTAATGAACATAGTTTTTTAAAGTTTGTGGGACACTTGCACTATGATGTTTAAAATCTAATGAACACCATTTCTTTGTAACATATGAGAATTCGAAATATATGACTCATATGTTTCAAATTTGTAAAACATTCTGTTAAACTGTGTGATAATGTTATAACTATATGACAGGAAGGAAATAAAATCAGTTTTCCTGACAATAAGTACATGTACAAGCCATTAAAGTTCAGATTTATATTTATTTATTTGTTTTGAAAATGCATTTTTTTCCACATACAAACCTACAAAATGATCTAAATGTCAGTTTGATGTGTGTCATTAATTTGATTAGGTTAATATTTTTGTTGAAAAAATAAATGGAAATTAGGAGCTGCATTTAAATTAATATGACTGCTTTCTTTGGTTGTTCTTAATACACAAAGGAGTGATTTGGTAGGTAAAATAACCTTTACTTTGATCCTTCTTTGTTCTTATGGTTTTTATTTTAAGTTATCATTATAGTATTATTTCCAAAACAATGTTACATTAACTATATCCATGAGGCAGGTAAATTATTTGAAGTTTTTCTCTCTTTTTTTATGAATCTAATTTTATAAAAATAACTGCCATGAATACAATAAAATTACATTACACATATAACTATAAGAAAAAGTCTTAACTTGTCAGAAACATTAAGAATTACTATCATAATAAAATATAATGCAGCAGTACCAACCTACTATTTAACTGTAAGTTTTACATGTCACCAGATGTCAGTGGCATGAGCTTTCACTTTCATTTCTTCATTCAATTTTCTAATTGAATATAAAAAACTATAAGGATTTTTTAAAGAAATAATAAAAAACATTTTCATACAATGATAATAATTACATTTCAAGGCTTAATATTACATATAAAAACAATTTTAAAAGTTCATGTTTGCATGTTTAAAATAAAAGAATCAAGCCATTCAGTAGCAAAGTATTATTAAATTTTTTAAGTGCGACTAAAGGTGTTTCTACTAAGTCTAACATAACCCAGGATTCATCATGTAAATTCTGTGAATTAGATAAAATTAAGGTAACTGACTTCGAATTATTTTATGTGGTTCATAAAGCTGGATTTCTACGATAGACTATTTAGATCACCAAAGAAAATTAAAATTTATTAACACTACACTTTTTCATGCACAAATAATCTAATTTATAACATTTTCATTGATCATAGTTTAAATCAAGGCTTTCTTAGATTAATCATAGTATTTGAAGAACTAATGTTTATAGAAAATTAAATGCCTGGCAACATGACACTTTAACTTTGGATATTTACCAGCTTTTGTGCATGGTCTGGTCTTACAAGCATCTTATTTTCAGTAGTATAAGTCTATGCATTTAAATATTGTTTTTGGTATATTTACAATGGTTAAAAGTGACTTAATTTAATTCTTATGCAAGGATTTGCCTAATGTGCAAATTTTGCCAGATTTTGTGAACTTATTATATTTTATCACATGCATGTACATTATTCATAAGAAAAGATGGTAGTATTGCTTACGTCAACTAATTTACAAAAATAAATAGTTGAAATAGTAGTTTATATGAATTAGAAACAATAACCACTTACCAATAAAAAACTATATTTAAATACTTGAAATAGTAGTTTATATGAATTAGAAATAATAATCACTTGCTAAAAAAAAAACTATATTTAAATACTTGAAATAGTAGTTTATATGAATTAGAAATAATAACCACTTACCAATAAAAAAACATATTTAAATACTAGAAATAGTAGTTTATATGAATTACAAATAATAACCACTTACCAATAAAAAAATATACTTAAATACTTGAAATAGTAGTTTATATGAATTAGAAACAATAACTACTTACCAATAAAAAAACTATATTTAAATACTTGAAATAATAGTTTATATGAATTACAGATAATAACCAATTACCAATAAAAAACTATATTTAAATAGTTGAAATAGTAGTTTACATGAATTATAAATAATAACCACTTACCAATAAAAGAAACTATTACATAAAAACTTGAAATAGTAGTTTATATGAATTAGAAATAATAATCACACACACATTTTGGCGATATCTTTTCTTTTTATATTACCGCTTTTCATTCATATAAAGAAATAAAAAAAACTTCTGAATAAAAAATATGATGGCATGGTTGCTTCATTTTGCCCATTTTCTCTATATGTTATAAATTCTGTATCACTTTCATGAAAAAAATGAAACAAAGAAGATGTTATGTTTGACATGTCCACTTTGAAAACAAGCAGCATCAATAAAAAAGGTTACAAACTTTCTTTCAAAGAGATCAGTTAAAAAGGAAAAAGGATCTACTCTTCTTTTTTTTTAGAAAACTTCAGATGTTAAACATGTTTTTTGTTGTTCTTGTTTTGTTTTTACTTTGCCTAATCATTAAGTTATTCAAACTTTTATTTTTCACACATTTCTTACTTAGATCCCAAAACGTTTCCCTTTAAAGATTTAATGGCTTTATAATGTTTCTTTCCTATTTTTCGAGGTATACCACAAAGGGAGTTTGTATGTACTACTTTTCGCGTTAATCTAACACGAGTTAATTCGCTGATTGACTCGTTGTATTAAAACTATAGGTAGTAAGACGTATTAAACAGAGGAACATAGACTAAACCAACATTTAATATTATATAGACTAATAACAAATAAATGAGCCTCCATACTCTTTAAAACCTTTAACTCAAATTTTACTGTAAATTTCACTTAGTGTCAGTTCAATACAAATAATAATTCACAAAACAGAACTGAGTTTTAAAAATAACGTTTTTTCAATTTTTTTATTTTAAATTAAAACTAGAAACTTATTAAAAATAAATTAATTGAAGCTAATAAAGAAACCTTTATATCAGTGTTCTCCTGTTACAGTGTTATGTCTGTTACACGACGCCAAGATATGGTTTCATTTCGTTGTTATGACAACCATAAAATACATCAACTTTCAACAAGGCCCAAGTTCAAACTAAACTAGTTTTACGAAAGTGTGTATTCTGGTTTTTAATAAAGGTGCC
Source organism: Tachypleus tridentatus (assembly GCF_004210375.1). Classification (NCBI taxonomy): domain Eukaryota; kingdom Metazoa; phylum Arthropoda; class Merostomata; order Xiphosura; family Limulidae; genus Tachypleus; species Tachypleus tridentatus. The sequence goes on along the minus strand of NC_134825.1, from coordinate 44,724,702 downwards.
AAATAAACAAAAAATTCCCGAAATCTAAAGCATGTACTTGTTTGGGGTAAAACGTTTGCAAAATACTCTCCGTATGTTTAGGAAGTGTAATTCTTTACCCATCTTGAACTCAATATTGTAGTCCAAGGATTATGTGTAAAAGTCTCAGAAGTGGCTTTGTTTTTGTTTTTGTTTGTTTTGTTTTTTTTAATTTCGCACAAAGCTACTCGAGGGCTATCTGTGCTAGCCGTCCCTAATTTAGCAGTGTAAGACTAGAGGGAAGGCAGCTAGTCATCATCACCGACCGCCAACTCTTGGGCTACTCTAATCTCAGAAGTGGCAAAGAAGCTTAATTTTCATGTGCTTACTGAAATATAGGCAGTGTTTAATTGTATTTCTAAGGTTGTTTCGAAGGGTTTAGGGTAAATTCAGCCTTAACAGTCCGAGGATTTGTGGGTCGCGCTTAAGAACAGTGTGTGTGTTTTTTCTTATAGCAAAACCACATCGGGCTATTTGCTGAGTCCACCGAGGGTAAAAAAACCCTGATTTTAGCGTTGTATAATAACAGTGAAAAACAAGATAGAAATACAAACACTTGAAATATGCTTCTTTTAACTTGCATATTATTTTAATAAAGGAAAAATTCAAATGAATACTTGTTAATAAATACATGACTTGAGTTGGTTTTGCTAGTTTCTGCCGCAGATCGATAAAGCTGCTCATATAGAGCACTTTTTATGGAAATATGGACCAAAACAAAGAGAAGTTATCAATTAACTACTAAAAGTTCCTCTGTTTAAATTAGTAAATACATTTTAACCATATTATTCTTCTAAACTTTTTAATAAAATAGTTTTTAGTAGAATAACCTACCAAAAATAAATTGAAAAATAAACACAACCATTTTTCATTATAGAAATAAAATATTTTTCTTTTGTGGCTATTGAAGTTTTAAACGTTGATGTTAATTTGCTTTCTCAGTGGCCCATTTTGATTTCGTTTACCTTACTGGGGTGATATAGACAAAGTCGATTAAAGTTCCTGACATCCTATATATATGTAAAAACGAACCGTTTTTACATATATATTTTTCTTTACAAGTGGTTTTCTCGTTATCACTGATTATTCCTGACATTCTGTATCAGTATTTAAATATACAATGATATGTGTTACTTAGGTACTTAAAAGATTCGAGGCTCAATCCCATATGTGTGATTATTTTTGGCGTTTGAATATGGTGTTGATCATGGTTTTATTCTGATTTTTTCAATACACCAACCGACGATCGCGATACTTCAAATAAAATCAAAGACCCCTATGTGCCAGAGCCTAGCAACGTCACTGAATCATAACAGTTAATGTATTTTACGATCCCTGTATTTTAAAATGATTGGTCTTGCAACGTGTTTGCCGTTTATTGAAGTATTTTCTGTCTCTGTTCCGTCGAAATAAGTATTAGTTCTCGAACTACCGTTTGAATCACATTGTTTTTCACATATAAAGCAAGAAAACTTAAATTCTACTGCTAGTGAAGACCTATTGGATATAATTTTCGAGACCATCTTGTTTAAGTTTTGTACTTCTCTAGTTTCAGTTGTGGGTATAAACACTTTTACACTGCGTGTAGCGCCTGAGTTTCTTTTATGAAGATATATTTATATCTTGGATTAGAATCCGCAAGTTGTCATAATCCTAATCCTTTCGTATTTCCATGACATCCACGAAGAAGCTTATAATTGTACTGATAAAGTTACATTTCCATATTGTAACTGTTACATGTGTTAGCAAGTGCTCCTACATTGTCAAACTGAAACACATAAAAGTGTCCTCATTATATTTCATCTACAACAAGACACATTTTATACTTCAGTTCAGTACCAGTTTCAAAATATTTGATATCTAAAGGCTTGAAAGCAATATCATTTTGTTTTCATGTTCCACTATTAAATTTTTCTACCATCTTCAAAGACACGTAAACTGTTTACTTTGTTTTAAGAGTAAAATTTTTAAAACACCATTAATGATTATATTAAATATGGGAAAAAATATTCGAAACTCTATATTTTTACCATCCATAATACCTCAGCTTACTATTGAAGGTTACAGAGTAGTCTTCATTTGAATAAATTTCACTTTTTGCTTCAGTTGTACTTTTTTAACATTTCTAGCGTAAAAGCGAAGACAAAATTGGGGTCCAGCATGGCCAGGTGGTTAGGTCGTTTGACTACTAATCTGAAGGTCGCTGGTTCGAATCCCCGTCACATGCTTTCAGCCGTGGGGGCGTTATAATGCAATATTAAATCTCACTATTTAATGGTAAAAGAATAACCCAGGAATTAGCAGTGGGTGATGATGACTAGCTGCCTTCCCTCTAGTTTTACACTACTAGATTAAAGACATCTAGCGAAAATAGCCATTGTATAGCTTTACACGAAATCCAAAACAATATTGTACCAAACTATATATACTTATGTAATCTGGCATATTTACATATATATTCAATCGTAAATTCATATAATATCCTACTTACCTCTGTTCAGTAATAGTTTCTGAAAAATAATAAACTCTACGCTAACTTTACATAACATTCACGTTTCATCCGTACAAGTATGTACAAAAAAGTAGCTTCCAACAAATACCAAAGAAATAGCTTTTGCAACTATCTGTATCTGTATATAAGAGATGTAACAAGGTGTCATATATATATATATTAAATTTATTGCACCTTTTATGTGTGACCCTGTATGCTAATTCTTTTATCAGAATACACACACGACTGTAAGTTTGAAACCCACAAATCTAAAAGTTCTAAGGAAGTTACATTCATCCTAGTTTTGGTAGATTCTACAAAACACAGTAACTATTTGACCTTACGATGGGTACTTAATATCAGCTATGTTGTTGCAAAAGAAAATACGTAGATGCAACAATAATTTTCAAACAGCTAGAGTGTTCCTCTTTTCAAATGCAAAGTCAAGATTTTATTTCAGAATCTGAATGTTCAAGTTAAGAAATGCTCCTCCAAGGGTCACCAAACTCACTGCTCAAAACTGGGTAGCAGCAATAACTCCCATACTCCATTAGAAAAACAAAGGGAGATAAAATGCAGTAAAGAGTCCAGAGGAATGTCAAAACGAAAGGCAGTGCAATAAATACCTATAGAAAATACTTTATTGAAAAGCAGGCTTTCCCTAATGTATTCAACTTAAGGGATGATACTACTAGCATCTATCCCTTTCTGCTTTACACGTGCCAGTCCATGGGTTTGTATAGTCCAGAACAGGCATATATAATGGATATATTGTGTGACCATACAGTATGAATTTTAGATATAGAAAGCATACCTGGAACAGATAATGCTCGCCAAGGAGCAGGTTCTAAATCCTAAATGGGACGTGTCCCTGGAGGGAAATATATATATTTATATATAGAAAAAATAAGTTTTCCAGTTACAGCCATATCATTGTTTGAAGGGTGGCAACAGGTGGAAGCAGTACCCACATGAGAAAGAAACAGCTACCTAATGAAGAAAGTAATGAATATATGAGGAATAGGTCACACGCCTGACTGAAGAGTTTCCTCCAATGAATGATGAAGGTAAGAATCTTAGAAAAGTGAAGAGTACCCGCTCTCAACTGAAGACACCTGGAACAGAATTTGAGAAGAAAATATCAGTAGAAGCAGTTGATGGTCCCAAATTGTAAAGATAGAAATAGATAGATGAATGGTGCTAGATAATGAAAAGGTAAAAGTCGGAACCACTAAAGGAGGCAATGGAACAATGAAAAACACATACTGGACCTAAAAGTCTATCTGGAACAGACCGGGAATAAAGGTGAGAAATGAATGGAAAAGAAAATGGAGAGAAAAAAAGAATAATTCTCACGAGCCACTAAAGGTTTGAGTAGGAAAATTCGATCTGGAATAATCACACGACAAAATGGTCAAAGAATCTTGAAGGATTGTAAATGGAACTGACTGGATCTGAGAATAATGAAACAGAGCCAGAAAAGAGCTAAATTTGTGCTGGAGTGAAGTGACAAAAGTATCCAAATGAGGAGTACCTCACAGATTTCATAGCTACCTGAAATCCCAAGGGTAAAGACTCCTATTAGATAAATCTGGTCAGGATTGGAAAAGTAAACAGCCGAAAGGTTAAAAGCATCTGTAACATGATATACAATGAGATTTATCTGTAATGTATAGACCAAATAAAGGAGGTCCAATCCAATATTGGTCACAAATGGAAGAGGAACAGGTGACTGAAATAGACAAAAAGACAAGAATTGTCAGAACGGAGTGGTACAATGTGCTTCAGTTCACTATGATGTTAAAATGATAAGAGCATTGCACAAAATTCTTTTACTAATGGACAACCTTGGAGAGAATCAATACTTCCTTTTTTATGTAGTGAAAAGGAGGGTTAACTGGGGAGTCCAAGGGATCTTGAACAAAGATTTCTTGGGTTATATAGAAATTACTGAAGTGAAGGCATATGTACCTAACTCCAAAGAATAAGAGCTTTTCCAGAAGTCCAAGTTCTTAAAATAAACAGAAACTTTTGTGCAGAAACTGTGGAAATAGTGAATTATAGATAACTAAAAATACTATCAAATAGAAAAGAAGAGAATGATGGGCCCGAATGAGAGTGTGTGAAAAATACACTCAAGTGGATAAGATAATCAGTAGGTAAAAGGAAAGCCATTAACCTTAGATTCCAACCAACACAAGTTGCTACTGTCAGTGCTAAACGTGTGTGCTCTCAATGAGCTATCAAAAGCCCGTCTTTGTGGTGATGCAAGCATGACCATAGAACATGCAGAAGTCGAGCAAAAGCCGTGACCACTCACTAAAAGACACACAATGTTGAATCATTTCCGAAAGGCCAGGTGCAAAACTGATGCATAACTCTGTAGAAGACAAAGTGAAAATAGCATCTGGACTGATAAAAAATATGAATATGGAGACAGGTATCCAAGATGTCTACTTCAGTTAACCATAATCTTGGAGAAAGAAACAAACTTTGAGTATAATAAAGAACTCCATGGGAAATCGGAAAAGAACCAGAAATTGGGTGAGGTAGGACAGATTTATCTCAGGGAGAACCACTTGAAAAAAACGTCTGGAGATAGGTGGCTGACAGACTTGATAGCTCTCTAGGATAGAAGTGTTAACGCTACCTTGGATAGACTCAAACATGTAGCTGGATCCTGAGCAAAGTGGAAGGAAAGCTGTAAGGGTAAGATAAAAACAGCAAAATAATCATGGCAGAAATTTATAGAATTATAAGGGACAGCCCCACACTGGCAAAAGTTATTCCAACAGCTAGAACTGGTTTCGTAGGTCTGTAGAGAGGAAACTCCGATTATCTCGGTATTTGTCTGTTACGTCTACTTAGCTGACACCTCAAGGATGTCGTCAAACACTCAATCCCTGAATTTTTCTTTTCAGCAGTAGAAATAACGCTGTAGCGACAATACGTACTCCAATTTATCGTCAAAAGACATAAACGATTACAAAACTAATATAAAATATTTCCCTTCTCTGCTAGTCGCCTTTAATTCTTTGATATGAAAATATATTTCAGTTGTGTTACTTGTAAACATATAAAAAAATATTATAATGTTAAAGTATATATGCAAAAACGGCTTGTTTGGGTTGAGAAAATATTTTACGTAGAAGAGCGAACAACGTTTCGACCTTCTTCGGTCATCATCAGGTTCACAAATAAAGAAAGAGTTAACTGACCGGTAACTGACTGTTTGGAAGGGATTGTGTAACTGAGTGTCGGAATGTAGAGGGCAGTGTTAGATGTGAACAAGAAGAAAACAATCAAATACCATTTCTTAATCTCAAAATTACAAGAACTGATACACAATTTAAAACAAAAATCATCGAAAAAATCACCCGTACTGGACTATACATTCCTTTGGACTCAGCACATGAAACAAAACAAAAACTCAACATACTAAGAAACCAAATAAAAATAGCCATAAAACTATGCTCACCAGATAAAATTAACGATGAGTTAGATAAAATAAAACAATACTTCATCAACATCAATAAGTTTCCTCCACAAACCGTAGAAAACATTATACGCACACATCTAGACAGAAAGCAAAATCAACCAACAAAAGTAAATATATCACACGAATAAAAAAATCAGGAAATTATATACTGCTGCATACCACATATTCTCGACATCAGCAGACAAATAACCAACATTTGCAAAAACTAGTAACAAAATATGACATTCCAGTTAATACCAAATTTATTCAAAAACCAGGCACAAAACTGAGGTCTATACTATGTAAAAACTACACTGACAAACACCACACCAACATTATTTATAAAATACAATGTGATAATTGCCACGACTTCTATATTGGAGAAACAAGTAGAAAAATGGAAACCAGATTCAAAGAACATAAAAAGTCACCTTCACACGTTTTCGAACACTACAAGTCAAATAAACACAACATAACCATAGAAAACACTCAAATACTAAATAAAGAAACAAACATAAACAAACGCAAAATTAAAGAAGCCTTACTTATACAACAACTTAAACCCAAAATAAACCAATATAAAGAAACGCCTTTATACCTATATAATAAAATAAATAATATAAAATTATATATTCAAACATCTAACACTGCCCTCTACATTCCGACATTCAGTTACACAACCCCTTTCAAACATGTGGTCAGCTACCGGTCAGTTAACTCTTTCTTTATTTGTGAACCTGACGATGACCGAAGAAGGTCGAAACGTTGTTCGCTCTTCTACGTAAAATATTTTCTCAACCCAAACGAGCCGTTTTTGCATATATATTTCTCTACAAGTGGGTTTTATCGACATTACTGATAATGTCAAAAGATTTTGAGCCACAGATAAAAATTGTCTGAGTTATACGATAGATGATACTGATATTGCCATAAGGACCTAGTTGATAACACTTTAAAAAAGTTAGACTATCTATATAACTTTGTGTGTTATATTTAAACAACAAATGTGTGAGTTACATATAGCAAAAAAAAAAACAGGAAGTAACAACCTAGTAGTAGAAAATAATTTTCTATTGAATCATCAACTATTGTGAATATACATTTAGCTTTCTGTAATATTATATAAAGTATAAGAATATGTAAATTTATTTTGATACAAAATCACTATTTGAGTTAATGTATAGTGGACATACAGTTTACTTTAGCTGCAAAGTTTATGATGTAATAATGACAGTAAACCTATGTATGTGTGATAGGTTACAAGTCTTTACTTATATCTGTTTTAAGCTGTACGGTAGTAAAATACGAAGATTAGCATGACTGTGAAGCCGGCAATTTGGTTTTCAAGTGCTTTATATAGTTCCTAAAATAAAGAGATTTTTTATAACTTGCCCCTAGTGTTACATTTATGTAACTAGCAATCTGCTTGAAATAGTATACAAAGCAGGTATTATTACATTGAGGTGCATTTCAGTATTTATAAACTGAGTAGTTTTCTTAAATAGCATATTAGTATATCTTGAAGTTTTTTCACACATGTTTAACTATGCTTGTTAATATTACACAGTTATATTAACACGAATCATTGTTATCATGAAACATGAATTTTCTGTATCAAACCGGCGTTTGTTAGAAACTAATATTCATGGTGCGTAATTTAATCTCAAAACACTAAGCTTGAAATTCATTTATAAACGAAGATATTTTCGTAAATAATATCCTAGTGTATTTTAAAGTTTTATTAACAAGTGTTTCAATATATGTAATACTTAAATCCGAAATTTTACTTACATGTACTAAATATAGTATATTAGTCTATGATGAGAAGTGAGTTTCACATAAGAAAAACCACAGAGCTTTAGTCATTTTTATACATTTGCTAAAGTATAAATGAAAGAAAATCTGTGTTAGGATAACAGTTTCAAAATTCTCGTGATGAAATATAACTGATTTGAAATAGTCGAAGAATAATTATTTAATTTATAACTGAAGGTTATTTTACAATTATGGTTGTCAACTAAACTGTCGGTACTGTGGTGATATTTCTGTGTGATAAAAAAGTACATACACAAGTTATTAAACACAAGGGCAACCTGACCTTCAGCTGTTGTGATCACCTAATAATAGAGAAGTGTCAAAGTTTGACTCAAATGTTAATGATCAAAGAGAACTTTGAATTTTATTCTTATTTAATGGTTTTCAATGACATAAAATTATGACTGCAAAATTGTATGTTTTATTTCGATGGTATGTTTTCAAGTTAATAATCTGTAGAAAATACTAAGTTTTAGCATTTTGATTGTTCAAAAGATAGTATGGGATGATCCCCTACAATAGTGACAGCCTATCCTTTCTAACCATTGTTGAAGTTTTTAAAACAATTATGTCATCATCTTTCAATCGAAGCATAAGTCATCACTGATAATCTCTGACACATATTCGAAATTGCATTTTTGAGTTACTTTTAATGTTCAATGTTTCGCGAATTTTTAATAGAAAATATGTGTATTATGAGTTAGTCATTTACTTGTTGTTTTTAGTTGTAGCAAAAATAAGTTACTAACAAATGTCATAAAGGTGAAAGAGTATGTTTTTGTATAAATAATATGATGATTGGTGCTACTTAATATATTTGAAAAAAATAGTAAGTTTTGCCTGCAATTGAAATAATTCCTGATGGAAACAAACAAAAGGTTTGTCCTGGAGTCCGGCATGGCCAGGTGGTTAAGGCACTCGACTTATAATCCGAATGTGCCGCGTTCGAATCCCCATCGCATCAAACATACTCGCCCTGTTAGTTGTTGGGGCGTTATAAAGTTACGGTCAATTCCAGTATTCGTTGGTAAAAGAGTAGCTTAAGAGTTGGCGGTGGAGGATGATGAATAGCTGTCTCCCCTCTAGTCTTATATTGCTAAATTAGGAACAGCTAGAGCGGGTAGCCCTCGTGTAGCATTGCGCGAAATTCAAACCAAACTTTTGTCCTGTCTTTGATTTAAAATGTGTCATAAAAACTCATTGCTGCTCTTAGATAGATTAAAACTGGTCACTGCCAATGATTTGAAATAGTTGTGTAATACATGGCAACAATGTTTCTAAACATTAGTTTATTAAAATAGAAACGAAACTTCATATATTTAAGTAGAATCAATCTCTCATTTTGTTCTAAGCCGACTGATTCAGTTTAACCATTTGCAGTATTTCAAGCACACCATGCTATAATTTACGCTAACCCGTCAAATTTTGAAAATATATAGTTAGTATTTTGTATGACTATAGTTACGACAGAAAGTGTTCATACCCCTGCGTCGTGAGTAGTTTTTCCTCATAACATAAAAAGTATCATGATTAGGCTAATAGACGTATGTTATATTTTAAATATTATACTAACACACATCTACATAAATTTTTATGTAAATTGAACGACAAACAAACTATTTATAAACAAATAACCAAATATAGGAGGGGCAGAAAGTGTTCGTGCGTCTACTTTAATGATCAGTTGTGTAGCCTTTCAGGTGAATTACTTGGCACAATCTCTCCTCATAGCCCTTTATGATCGTTTGACAGTACTCGACTGGTATTTTCTTCCATTCTTCTTTACAGAAGGTCTCCAACTCTTGCAAATTTTCGGATGACGCTAATGAGTCCTGGGCTTCAACTCATGCCAAACGTTTTCAATTGGGTTGAGATCGGATGACTACAATGGCCACTCCAGAACGCTTATATGGTTCCTCTGCGACCAGGATTGCACATATTTTGATGTGTGCTTAGGGTCATTGTTGTGCTAGAAGATCCAATGACGCCCAAGCTACAAGTTCCGAGCATCATTCTTGATACAAGTGCCTAATATATCAACGTACTCTTCTTTTTTTTATGATTCCGTTGACGCGGTGATGGCTGCCTACACCAGAAGAGCTGAAGGAACCCCATAGCATGATCGAGCCACCTCCGTGTTTAACTGCAGGGACGGTGTTCTTTGGATGATTTCGTTCCCCCTTCTTACGGAAAATATTGCGAACATCATTGTGGCCGAAAAGCTCGATTTTAGTCTCGTCTGACCAAAGAATACTCTTCCAATAGGTAAAGGATTTATCAACATGCTTTCTTGCATATCTCAATCGTGCTTCCAAATTAAGAGGCTTCAAATATGGAGTTCTACGAGGACGGCATGATTTGAACCCAGAAGAATGTAACATGTTCGTAACTGTAGAGGTGCTTACTTCAACCCCAGTTTCCCTTACCAGTTTCTGTATGTCATTATGTGTTAAAAGAGGGTTCCTAATAACTGCTCTGAGAATCTTCCTCTTGGTTTTCTCTGGAATTTTGGTGGGGCGTCCGGAACGAGGGAGGTTTGCAGTTGATCCTGTGAGCTTAAACTTGGCAATTATGCTTTAAACAGTAAATTTCGGCACATTAAATTGTAGAGCAATACCACAAAGAGACACACGAGACTTTATTTTACAATAATTCGATTTTTTAAATCACTGGACAGTTGTTTCCTGTTCGCCATGATGACCAAGCAGATAATAATGAAGATGGTGCTAAATTGCCGGGAGTACATGTTTTGCTGGCTAAATTCCAATAATTATGAACCCAGTGTCTAGTTCTGGAATGGTATAATGTAGTTTATTCGCCAAACTAAACAAAGTTTTTACGGGAATATCAGTTTTTTCACACGTTCTGAAATGTACGAACACTTTCTGCTCTTCCTATTTTTGGTTATTTATTTATAAACAGTTTATTTGTCGTTTAATTTACATAAAATGTATGTAGATGTGTATTAGTATGATATTTGTAATATAACATACGTCTATTAGCCTAATAGTGATACTTTTTAAGTTATGAGCATGAAACTACTCGGGACGCAGGGGTACGAACACTTTTTCTCGTAACTGTATGTAATGAACTCACATAAGTCGCGAAAATGTTTTATCATTGACTGTTTTTGAATTTCGCGCAAAGCTACAGGAGAGATATCTGCGCTAGTCGTCCCTAATTTTAGCAGTGTAAGACTAGAGGGAAGTCAACTAGCCATCACCACCCTCCGCTGACTCTTGGGCTACTCTTTTACCAACGAATAGTGGGATTGACCGAACATTATAACGCCCTCCACGGATGAAAGGGCGAGCATGTTAGGTGTGACGGGGATTCGAACCCGCGACCCTTGGATTACAAGTAGAGCGCCATAACCACCTGACCATGCCGGGCCTTTCATCGCTGATAATTGCATTTTGGAAACTTACAACACTACAATCAGAGATTCGATTCTCCTCGGTGGACTCAACAGATAGGCCGATGTGGTTTTGCTATAAGAAAACACACACATTTTGGAAACGTATAGTTTTATGTAATTAAATACAAAAAATGTATCTAACTGATATGCATCACTACATATGTACAATTTTGTGAAATGAGCCATTTGGTTTAAATATATTGTAAATACATAAATAACGACAAATTATTATAATTGACTTTTATTTTAACAAAAGTTTTCTCGTAAACATTAAATGTATTTTAAATACATAGATAGCAACAGTATATTTTAAGTGACTTTTTTTATTTTAATAAACGTTTCCACGTAAACATTAATTACGTTGTAAACGCCTATATACCGACATCGTGTTATAATTAACTTTTATTTAACTTGATAAAAGTTTCCGTAAATTTGAATGTTACACGCTTAAGTAGAATAACATTTTCATTTTATTCTAAATGGACTGCAACATTTTCAGACAGAATGTATGTTTTATAATCACAGAAAGCTCTTTTGTAATTGATCTATAAAGTGAAGCAAAGAATAATAATAAGATACTGTTCTTTTGTGCATTTGGAAAACAATTACATTTAAATGTAAAATGCTCTTTTTAATGTGATTAATGGGAAAAAGCCATCGACTTGCTAAGTCGAAATATCTCGCAGCCCTACACTGTATGTGTGACCACGTAACATCCTCCAAACAATTTTGTCTTGACGCCAGTGTTCGTATGATTGTGTCTGATCTTTGTAATTCTTTATCTTCGGTTTCTAGATTTTATGCATATTAGTGTCTTAATACAGACACTCTAAAAGATCTGATATATTAAATAATAACCTTACTAATCTTTGTGTGTTGTAGATGTTAATATTTCCAAGGTTCTTCAGAAGAAAGCTTAACATTTGATCGAGCGTTCTCGTACGAACTGTACATATCTGTATTCTATGATAGTTTGATACCAGATATGTATTTGTTAGTTTCATGAATTTATAACAGAAAGAATATGTACAATTTTGTATGTATATTTCATAATAGACAATCCAAAAGTTGCGATATTTTAGATAATAGTAATAAGTAGATCGTTCATTTAGCTGTAGCTTGATTATTGATTATGCATGATTTGTGAATCATTTAATGTCCTGCAGAACATTGTCTGAAAGAAGCTGTGAATGGTTTAGAAATGTATTCCATACTTTCACAGGTTTTGTGAATGTTTTTCAGATGCCGAGCATAGTCAGGTGGTTAAGGCACACGATTCGTAATTGGAGGGTGACGAGTTCAAATCCCCATGGCACCAAACATGCTCGCCCTTTCAGCCGTGAGAGCGTTATAATGGGAGGGTCAATCTCATTATTTGTTAGAAAGAGTAGCCCATGAGTTGGCGGTAGGTGGTGCTGACTATTAAACTAACGTGTCAATTTTGTCACAAATTAGTAAAGTTTTAATTATTGTATCACACTTTCAGGGCGTATTAATTATTGTATCATCCCTTTTAGGATGCATTAATTAGTGTTAAGTATCCTTTTTAGGATGACTCGATTAATTAATTATTGAAATGATGAGACATTATATTAGTGAGTCATGGCTACCTTAAAACACTTCTATACTTTGTAAGTAATCATCCATCATGGCTACTAATGATAATTTCTGGAACTATAACCTCATCATATTGATGAAATAACCCCCTCTTTCTTCTTTAAGGCAGCATCTTCGGGCAGTAAATTGCGGCTCTAACTTCTCAATGTTTCACTAGAAAAACGAATGTGTACAAAGTGAAGTATTGAAAAGCGTCGGCACTCGATCACTGCCTAATGAGAAGTAATAGTTTGTTAGAATCGAACTGATATAGTCATATACATTAAGAGGGTGTGTCACCTTACTATTGATGGAGGGTTGTCACATAATGACTGATGTTCGACATCTCTCCAAAAGCAAAATACATTTTGCTTGATATTTGTAACTATCATAAACAAGTATTAGAGATAAGAGTTGGAATAATCCCCAGTATATTGTATGAAGGTTCAGTAATAGAAATTAACTATGTAACTGTTACTTATTCTAAACCATACAAACAAATAAATATATGGTTGACAATAAATCTGAGGTTGCTGGTTAATCAGTAAAGAAAGCTTGGAAAGTTACTGATAATATTTACACAGAACATATGTTTTACTGAAAGAACAAACAAAACCCAGAATTTTATAGTTACTGGAGATGCTTATTCAATAAAGTAACTAATACACAAACTTCGTCAAAGACAAAAGGATATGGTTAGTATTGATGTAGATTGGGTGCTGAATGATAGAATAATTCAACTTCCACTAAGTGTTTGGGCATCAAAAATAGTAATGGTAAAAAAGAAAAGAAAAAGCGACACTGAGGTTCCGAGTAGACTGCAAGTGGGTTAATGCAGAAATATGTTTAATGACGGAGACAAAATGTTAACGGCATTCTATAAGGCCACTTACCAATGAGACTTTGGTATTTCATTTGTTCCCCATTAATATCGAATCAGGTTTCTGCTAAATTTATTAAAGTAGAAGAAATGTTATCCAAGAATTTTAGCACTCTGACCTTTAGCAGCAGTGTAAACTGATTCCGTACCTGCCTCAGTAAAGAAAACATCAGATATTAAGCTAAAGCCGAAGTCCAGTAGTTCAGAAGGCATTACACAGTTGCAAATTGGCAAACTTTCACTGTCACTGCAATAAGGTTTTCAAAGTATCCTGTTATGGGTGAAGCATTGTGACTAAACATATTCTCTTTGTACAATTGTGCATCTCTGACATGAATACAAAATCCCCTAGTCTAAAAAAACTTTATACAGAAGTTTCATAAATCCAAGAAACAGATAATTATGAACCTTACAAGGGGGCCTAAGAGCAAGGCATAATCTCTTAAACCACTCTGGTTTATTTTTCTACTCTTAAACCAGTGATTCCATAATCCTTTGGGAGTAGTAAACGAGACAAGGCTTGACTCCCTGTGAAGCATTTGCAGCATTTCTTGGTATTGAGCAAGTATATACAGTAAGGAGAAGTGTGATACATGCTCACAAAGGTGTAAAAACGAATATACAACAATGATTGATCAAAAAGAGAAATATGTCGAAAAACATTATTGTTTATGCTATCTACAAATGACACCACTGAGGTCATGAGGAAGGTTACAAAAGCCACATTAGAAAGACTAGAAATTAAATCATCATCTACAGACTAGTGCTACCACAGCAGAAAGAAAGCTATGGGAAATAGTTACATTATCTAACATAAAGTTGCCAAGAAAGGAATAAGTTAGAACTTTGATGTAGTATCCATATCAAAAGTGTGTGTAAGGATACAAGTAAGAAGACTACCAATTTCATCTATAACCAATGAACAAGTGGTTCTACTTCTGAAAATTATGATGTGATCAAAGAAAACAACCAAATAAAAGTCAAATCTACTTGTGGGTAGCTATGTACACTATTTGGAAGATCTTAAGAATACCAGAAAGATTTAGTATAAAATCCCATGTTTGAAGCCAGAATGGCAGAGAAAAAAGCATATAATGAAAGTATTAGAAAGGTTACTTCAGTGAAGTAGTAATTAACTACCAGCAATTGAAGTCTCTGATGCCCATAAGAAGAAACCATGACTACTGTTATGATGAACTTAATAATCCGTGATGACAAGAAAACCTACTTGTAGAGAAAATTATACATGTAAAAATGGCTGGTACATGTACAGAAAGCACTATGTAGAGGAGCAAACAAAGCTTTGACCTTCTTTGATCATTGTGAGGTTCACAAACATGTAATCAGCTATCAGGCAGTTACCTCTTTCTTTCCTTGTGAACCTGACAATGACCAAAGAAGGTCGAAACATTGTTCGCTCCTCTACATAGTGTTTTCTCTGCCCATACCAGCCAGTTTTACATATATAACTTATGACGAATTTGCCCAATGTTTCTCATTTAAACTCTCTGCATGTAACATATTGCCATCTTTCCTATAACCAAATAACATAGTAAAGATATAGTTAAATCAATATAGTGTAAACAATTTAGTATGTGTGTTTTTCATATAGCAAAGCCACAAAGGGCTATCTGCCCAGCCCACCGAGGGGAATCAAACCCCTGATTTTAGCATTGTAAATCCGGAGACATACCGCTGTACTAGCGGGGGGCAACAATTTAGTAAACATTATTGGAAGTATAATTAACAAGCTGGCTAAGACACAAAATAGCCTGTCTAAAGTCAACGAGATCCTCTACAGGATGTTGCTAAAAATCTGCAAAGCATCTACTTGGTATTTTTTTCATGATAAAGTTATCAACAACCATTAATCCCAAGATTAAAAAAAGTCCATATAAAATCCCACAGTTACCATGGGTAAGTAAAGTTATTCTGATTAAAACTAGATTTCAGAAAATTGTGATGTAAAATTCCAAACACTGTGTGGTTCAGTAGTCTGCAGTTGTTCTTTTCTTTGCAAAATTATTTGATGTTAAAGTTATTAAGCATTTGAATGAACAATGTACAAAACAATTAAAACACAAAAATCTGTGGGCAGATTAACCTCTCATTTTATATGTACTAGTCTTTATTTACAATAAACTGATTGCAATTATATGTAATAAATAACAGTTGATGATAACAAAATAAAAATTTCCTGGTTAATATCTGAAAGAATTAACTATGTACTTTCTGTTCCTAGCACTGCACTCAGTGGTGGTATGAACAACATTTAGTTGATACACAAGTTCCATGATATCTTACTATTGAATAAAGAAACAAATAAAGTAAAATGAAATATGTGTATATTTCTTATTCATTTACTAATTTTAAAGCATTTATGATCATATAATTTTTTTCGATTCACAACATCTACTTTTCATGATACTTTTTGAAAAATATATCATGCTGTTACATGTGCAAAATTAAGGTGATTTCTATTAGAAAATGTAATGAAATATGTTCCCTAAAGTTGTGTTTATAGCTGATATCCTTAACTGATATAGCTGATATATTCATAAACTATGAAGTGTTATACTGGGTAAGTTTTAAGCCATTCACATTTTTTTTTCGATTTATTTATTTATCCTGTTTCAAATTCAGTATTAAGGGTGTTGTTGATATGCAGAGTATAAAGAAAAATCACTTTATTTCAGTAACATTCTCAATGTTTTAAACACTGCCACAAAACTTATTAAACAATTTCTAAATATTTTATGTTTAAAATAAAATTATGTAATTCATTTATTTAAATTCATCTGATTTTATTTAGTTTTCTTTATATCAAACAGTTTATTGGTTAATTTGTAATTAATACTAATAATTTTCTAAACAAATCTGTCTTTTGACTTTTACAGAATTTTCATATGTACCTAAAACTTTTACTAAATCACTTGTTTCATTAACTATTAAAGCATATATATTAAAGTTTTGATTTAAAAAATGCTGATTACAGTACAAATATATATCAAATGAGATTGCATAATCTTTGTACAGGGTGTTCATAAGGTTATTGTGCAAATGTAAACCTTAAGTTTTGATGTATGCATGACATAAACAAGCTGTAAATGGTATATAAAAACACAATTTTATTAAAATTTAATACTTGCATTTTGGATCCCTAGCTAATGTATGCAGCAACAACAGAAGGAAAGGTTAAGTAAAACCGAAGTCAATAACAGCATTGAGGATAAAATATAGATTTCATTACAATAAAAATGCACTACACTGCACTTCAATTAACAACTGGATGAAAATGTTTAGAGAAAAGGGATCAGCAGATGAAAAACTATGATCTAAAAGGCTACAAATCAGTAGTTTTGTACTACAGATGCCCATAAGTATCAATTATATATAATAAATATATAAATTGCACATTAAAGCATAATGTGATGTAGTTATATTCCATCTATATGGAATTCATATTAGAATATGAATTTAAATTGAGTCCTGATTTCTCAAAGCCCGTTCCCTTGGCTGTGATTTCACTAGATAGTAGATAGGGACAGTGGGAATCTCGTTAATCAATTCATGCGCGTCACTAATTAGATGACAAGGCATTTGGCTACCTTTAGAGAGTCATAGTTACTCCCGCCGTTTACCCGAGCTTGGTTGAATTTCTTCACTTTGACATTCATGGCAATCAATGTGTTTGCCTCCACAGCAGCTGGAGAATGTTTTTGGGTAATTAGAAAATCCACATGGAAAATGTATTACTGTAAAAGGTGATTATACTGAAATTTAGAAAACTAAACTTTACTGTAACAGAACTTCATCAATTATGTTCTTATGCATTGTTTACAGTTCATTTTTGTCAAGTGCAAAACAAAAGTTATTAAAGTCTAAATTTCCATGGGGATCTTGTGAACATTCTGTATAATTTTTATATAGTAAATCAAGGAACATTTTTTCACTTTCTTTCTGTAAAATAGAGCAAGAGAAAGAAGTCAATTATCTTAGAAACAACTCTTTAAATCAATGTGCTTTAATGTGTGTAGAGTAACTACAACATAAGCAAAATACTTCAGTGTAATAATTCAAAAACAATACATATTTTGAACTGTCATTGTTATTTCAAATTGCCCATTTTGTACTGTCACTAAGGAAAAAACTATCTAAAAAATATATTATAATTTTTCTCAGGTACAAATTCATTCTAGTATATACAGCAATGTATTGGTGATTGCAAAACCATTACGAGACAGAACTTATTACAACAAACCTACATGCTTTAGTATATTTCAGTTTGTAACTTAACAATATTATATTGCTTTGAAACCTATACCTTAAAAATATTTGATGCACAGAATTACAATTTCTTTTATTTCTAACTGAAAAATAAGTGTCACATGAAATTACAAAACTTTTTAATTAAAAAATATGTAATAAAATTAAACAGCCAAGTTCATAAATGGAAGAAAAACAAAACCTTATGAATTTCACAAAATATCACATTATGGTTTTAAAGTTCTGAAAGCAGAATTGAACTTAACACATAACCACTGTAATAAATAATGCAGGTATTTCAATAGTAAAATATAGACAGTTTAAATATTAACACCTTGTACAACTTGCCAGTTGGAAAATGCAGAATAATATTTCATAACTACACAGATCAAGAAAAGAACAGTGTTCAAAATGGAAGTTTTCTTTCCTCAAGGCACAGAAGTGAAGAAAGAATAATATATTTCTTCTTCACTTGACAATCTCTCATAGAAAACACTATTTAAATGATTGAGTAATATTATTTACAACTACAAAGTATTCACAAATTAGTTAATAACAAAAGGAACATTTTCAGTAAATATTACATTTTTTCTTCTGTAACATTTCTAACTTATTAATTCAAGTAGTATTCAATGTTCACATTATAAAATATCTATCACTCACATTCTTGAAAATATTCCAACAATGTACTTTCTTTTGAATAAAAATAGAAATAAACATTAAATTAGAGTTTAGGGTTTGTTTTTTTTACAATTTAAAATATTAAGTGTCTAATTGCATGCATGAATTTTTTTTAATTAATGAATTCAATGAGACTAACTCACCTAGATTTTTACAAATTTTGTTTGCATGTAAGCAAAAGTTTGTCATCCACTAGAAAACAGACCAAAGATGTTTTGTACTAATATAATGGTAGAAATAAAAATTCCTGGGCAGTGAAAATAAATCTTGAAAGAACATTACAATTATTTTAAAGTTTGAGCTATGTTAACAATAAAGTCAAACCTTCATTTTTAAACATTTCACTGAATTCATTGGTCAATAATAACACTATAATACTTTATCTGATATTGATTTTCAGTGACCTACTTAACTAATACGAAATGGCAAACTTAAATTCATGTTGGGTTCATCAAAATTTTAAGACATCTATACAGAAGGTAGTTTTTGCCAAGTTACAAGACCCACATGATGTCCACACAATATTCAAATAATGCTTTTAAATTAATCAAACCTATCTGTATATTTATCTGGTGAAAAACATAATCTTAATGTTGTGATAAAATGATTATATCAGCAATGACATACAATAGTCATAAGAGTATGGATTCAACCATTAACATTGTATCAAACATAATTAAAAAGACATAATAAAGGTTAATGAGCATAAGGATTTAAGGGTCTGTCAAAACACTATGATATACATTATAATTCATCAATGATGTAGTTCTCACATTTTGTATAACAGTATATGTAGCACTTTAACCAAAAAAAAATTATCTTAAAAATTTCTCATCGTTCTTTGGAGTCATTACTAACATTAACGCTGTTTTAAATCTCAAGAAACGGTTAGTTAAAAATGGACCATTTTATAGTTACATTTAAAATTTAACACTTGGCATTAAAATGTAGTTTATAATTCATTCTTATTGATGTTAGTTTTAATTTCTTAATTACAGAAACAAATATTTAAATAAATTTTCAATCTTCACTTTTTTGTACCACATGACACTTCTTTGCTCATATTGTTCATTTAAGAAGTTTTCCAGCCATATGCTATTTTTTAAGTTTCCAAGAGTTTACACATTAGATATCCCCAAGCTAAAATGAAACTTCATAAAATCTATTTTTATTATTTTAAGGAGTTTCTTGCACAAACTAAAGCTTACATACCACTTTTAAAAATCTATATAAATATAATAATACTTCGTAGAATGGACAGCAACTGCCTGTTGTGGAGACACAAGTGTAGAGGACAAGTGTAGATTTAACCAATGGCAGCCACAGGTTACTCACCTGGTTGAATTTAAAGGAAATTTCTCCTCCAATCAGAAACAGCGATAATCCAACGAATAACATACTCTCCACAATCCACCAGGTCACTATAAAAGACTGTCAGCATCTACACATGCAATGACTTGAAGACAAAAGGTGGAAGACTTTTGAAATGTCGTCCTCTACACTTGTGTCTCCACAACAGGCAGTTGCTGTCCATTCTACAAAGTTTTATTGTGAATACTCTGCCTAAACAATCTATCAAAGAATATAATAGTACTGTCTGCTGTCTGTCCATTTAACTACTTTGAAGAGTGTGGGTAGATCTTCACCAAAACTGGTATGGAGGCTCATTAAGTCCGTGAAAATTAACATTTTCAGTTTTGCATTTAGTGTTTCTTTATTGGCATTTGTTTTACCACTAACACATCTGTGGATGAAATTTTCACCGAATTTGATAGAAGGTTCACTGGATCCATGGAAAAATACATATAAATATTCAGTTTTTGTGGGACTTTTCATGCTTTTTACCACAACTTTGCCCCCTATTGATGGATCTTCACCAGATTTGGCATGTAAAATTTCAGTTTCACATTTTGTTTTGTAGTTTTTATGGGCATTTTCACAATTATATATTAGGAAGACAATTTTTAATGTCTTAAGATAATGTTTCATTAATCATGAATTTCCATAACTTCTGTCTAGAGTATGAACACACAGATAGTTATGAATAATTCTTTTTGATCTTTGTTAATGGATTATTTACAATCAGGAGAAAAAGAGTGCTTTAATTTAGTGCTTTAACTTAGTGCTTTCTTTACCAGTGATCATTTGTTCAGTTCTTTTGTACAAATTTCATCGTTTTCTGTTGCCACATTTGCCTTAACCAGTTAAGAAAATTAGTTTACAACATATACAGTTTAGTTAGAAAGCCAATTAAATCATAAAAGTTTTAGGACATTTGTTTTACTGCATGTTAACATTTTATCTTGTAAATTGAATATCTGAAGTAAATGATAATTAAGTGAAGTACTAACAATATGCCTACACAAAAATATAGCTTTCAAGAAGACTTTCAGATTTGGAAAGCAAAATGATTACAAGACCCAAGACTCAATAATTTATTGTTTTATACGTATATGTTTTATTCACTATTCTAAAAGTAACTAAAATTTAAAAAGTAAAAACTTATTAGGTTAAATAGAAAAATTAGTTACTGAAAATATTCAATAGCACAAGCACATCTAGTGAACAAAACGTAATTTGACTGAGCATGCTGTTAACTTTAATGCTGTGATAATTCACTTTTGTGCCACTCTGTATGTTAGTGAAGCAATAAATCTAAATTACCAAGAGATTTGAACTGTATTAGCTCTGGCTGTAAAAATAAATAGTTTAATTTTCTGTAACAATATGCAAATATTCTAGAAAGAAAAAAAAGGGTAATTCAGATTAACTTTATATTTTTGTGTGGTCATTACACGCTTGGTTAAAAAGACTGAAGCTGTATATAGTGTCAGGGTAGAGAAAATAAAAGATAAAATGTAAAGTTTTACTGAAAATACTTCTGATATTGATTTAGGAAGTTTAGAGGTTATGCAAATGAAAAGCAAAAATTATGAACTGAAAACATATTTTTAATCTTAACAAGGAAATCACCTTAGATTCAGACTTGTCAGAGAGTGATTCAGATTCTGATCCCATAAATTTACAGACAAATTTTTAATAAAAATGCTTATTTAAAACTAGGGTTTTTATGCACAAAAGACTTGTAATATTTAAGAAAAGCTTGCTAAACTTTGTGGGGTTATGGTATCTATAGTTCCATGGTTACATATGAAGGCAAGGTTAGTCAACAGATGTGATTAACAACTCTAACAAAGAATGTTATGGAGACAAATAAAGACAGTACTTAAGGTCAGGGTCTCCTGAAATAAATAGCCAAGTATAGATTTGTAGCAACAACAAAATTCTTTACAACTGACATAATGGCATTATTGAACATTTCGTGTTTATTTTTATAACGGGAAAATCTGATGTTTAATTATATAACATTACAACTTGGTTTATGTATTTGAAAGACCTCATAAACGATAATGATATATAGTCTCAGTCTTTTTCAGACACACGGATTGACTTTGTTGTGAATTTACTTTTCAGAATTATACAGTTATTGCCTCCAGAGAAAAAGAACGTGTATCAGCAGTGAAAAGATAAATTTCTTTCCACGATAGATTTGGTGAAGACTGCTTTGACGGCTTGTTACAGAGAATATTCCACGTTTGGATGATGAAAGACTAAAAAGCAGTTAAAAGATATTTCTTGTAAATTCCTCAGGACTGACAAAGTTTATATTAAAGGAAAAAATAAGTGTCCTTCTTATTTCTAAGGTAAAGTTTTCACAAAATGTGATGAAGTGTACTGAAACGTGTTTATATTGGCTGGGATTTGTTTTACCTGTCCTCAAACTCTCTGGCATATAATTTGACGAAAAAGAATTGGTAGGTCAAAAAGATTAATAGACCCAGAGAAAAGACTTAGGGTTTCTGTACTTTATACAAGCTCTTATGTTATTACAACTCAGTTAAAAGGTAGATTTACTGGAATATCTATGACAGCAGTATTTCAATATTTTGATGCTGAAGCAACTGCTAAGCATTAGTAATGAAGAGTTATTCAAATCTGCAGAATTACTAGCTAACTAATACAGTGATGACTTATCAGTAAACTCTGGCCCAGAGTATTTCATTTAGAGGCCTGTTAAAAGAACAATTTGTCTCTGATGGAATCATAAAGGCTTTTGTGACATTTTGTTTAAAAAAAAACAGTACTGCTTAACCTGGTCTTTCTGACAATGCAACAGCTCTTAAATAATTTTTTAATTGTACCCATGTGATTGTAACTACTGGTGAACTGTTACCATCTAAGCTTAAGTTGAATAAAAGCTATCATATATATAGTATGTTTCAGGAAAGACTGACTGGATTGAGCCTAAGAATCATGGAAGTGGAGCACACATGAAAGCTAGATGTTGATTTCTTAACATTTGTCCAGAAAAAATGTTAGGTGAAAGCTACAATTTCATCAACTGCCACAATAACTAAAATGAATTTTGTGAATACCATTTAATAGTATATACTGAAATTAATGTGTCTGACCTAATTATGTGTGTATCTAAACATTTTGTACCTCAATTAATTATGTGTGTATCTAAAGAATTTCAGGTCCGTTAGCTTCATTTCAGGGTTTCATTTATGTCAGTGATTTGTGGTAAATTTCATCAAAATGTGGCCAAGTAGTTGTTGTCTTGATACATCATACTAAAAGTTACCTATATATTCATCACAGATGGGCAAATGTTGTTTGACAAAGTCATTTTGTACTTCTGCTTGAATACGTGGTTTCACATACCAAATTTCATCAAAACTCACCAAGATCTTTAGGCTCTGATACTGTGTTACAGATGAACAAACATGAACTCTCTATAGGGCCTTCTTACAACAATTTGTAGTATGTAATTATGTGATGAAGATAATGGTAAAAATAATGACGTATGTAATGGTTTATTTAATCATATTATTGAGATTATGAGCCTTCTGGCATTAAAGGAAATATATATCCACCATTTGAATAAAGGATTGATTTTTTTTTTATTTGTATTCCAGTATTTTGTCAAACCTAACTACATAATTACTCATAAGGTACAAAGTAAAAGTACCACATATCTTAAATAAACCCTGATTTTAAGCATATAACTTGTTGTGAGGATGTGTACAACTACCCTTATGAGCTGCTACATAATAAAAATAAGAGGATAATGTTAGTTATAAAGAAATATAAATACAAGTTAGAATGAGAAATGTAATAATTCGTAGACATCCTGATAGATGTATAAACAAAGAGGTTGTGTGATGAATTTTTTTATTGAGGATAAAAGAAGTTTTCTGGGATGGGTGGAGGGCGGGAATGAAGCATTGGCCAACGGTACAAATGCTTAATGGACTGGAAAACTGAATATGTCAAATAAAGAAAAAACATACATAGTGGCAACTACATAACAGAAACTTAACAAAGAATAGGTGACCAAATAAAAATATGAAATTGCTAAAGTAAATAGACAAGTTGACTGAAATACATTTCCAGTTGTGATATGAGAAGTACAATGGTTCTCTCATCAGCATTAAACAGACATGATCATGGTAGAAAAAAGCAAAGAATATTTACAATACCAAACACTGAACAAATGGAAGTGGCCTTACAGAAATTAAGTAGCAGAACTTTGATCAGAAGCTACAAGTAGAGGATTTGAATCCACCAATTAAATAAATGAGCTACTTACAAATCAGACAAACATAAGAAAATGTGTACATATAATGTCATGTTTCATAGTCCAGAAGAGTTCCTCCACTGATCCACACTTGCTACTAGATCTTCTGACTAAGATGACCATACACAAGACAAACAAACTTTGTAAGCAATGTTTATTACTCCTCTTTAGTTCAATAAGATACTTAGAAAATACTGTATAATGTCTGAGAACAGAGTAACGTCAATGGAGACTTCAACTGTGGACTTAGCAAACCTAGCAGAAGAAATAATGAAATGTTATAAGATATAACTGGAAGAAGCATTAACTGAATAAACAAAGCTGTGTCTGAATGTATTTCACTCAATAACATAACTAATAATTTGTTTGTTATAGTCTCTGTTGATGAGCCTTGTAGATGATTTGATTAATGAACAGTTAATTATTCAGAATGAAGAATTTATTTTTGACACAGAAGTATTTCATGACAGTTTTGGTACTACTGCTGTTGATGAATATTTGAACATTTTAAATTAAACTTTTATATTATATCTAATAACCATTTGCTGAGAGAATTCTTTATTACAAACATGTCCTTCTTTGAGCTGATAGTTTATGTACTTAAACCACAGCTGCTTAACCTGGTAAAATATAAATTCATTTGTAACTGTGTGAATTCAACCTAATGTCTACAAATATTTTATAACTGTTACAGCCAAAGCTTGTTTTAATTTTGTGTGTATGTTTTGTTTCAGTTGAGGAACTTTTAATCTGTTGGCATGTGTACAAAAATTGTGGTACACACATGAAGTTGTCATGAAATATATGAATGACATGGATATTACTGAATAAACACAACAGGCAAAGAAGAAGAGGAATATGAAAAAGTAGAGAGAGAGAAAGAGAAAACGAAGCATATGCAGGATTTCTGGGCATTTCAAATGCTTCAAGAATTGAGTAAATATATGCAGTAAGGAGAAGTGTGATATATGTTCTCAAAGGCACAAAAATATCTATATAATGACAGTGACTAAGAAGAGAGATATGATG
Organism: Tachypleus tridentatus; assembly: GCF_004210375.1. Classification (NCBI taxonomy): domain Eukaryota; kingdom Metazoa; phylum Arthropoda; class Merostomata; order Xiphosura; family Limulidae; genus Tachypleus; species Tachypleus tridentatus. The sequence goes on along the minus strand of NC_134825.1, from coordinate 44,699,389 downwards.
AGAAACATTTCTGTTTATGCTAACTACAAATGATGCTATAAAGGTCATGAGAAGGGTTATGAAAGCTCATTAGAGAAACTGGAAAATAGATTGTTACCTAGAGACTGGTACTGCCACAGCAGTAAGAAAGCAATAGTGAATGTTTACATTATCTTGCAGAAAGTTGCCAAGAAAGGAAATTAGTATCCATTTCAAAAGTGTATGTGTATGGATACAAATATGAAGGCTGCCAATTTACCGACTTTATCTGCAACCAATGAAGAAATGGTTTTGATTCTGGTTTTGAGAATTGTGAAACAATAAAGGAAAAACAACCAATTAAGTGTCAAACCTACCTGTGAGTAGTTGCATATACTATTTGGAAGATCATAACAATACCAGAAAGAGTTTGTATAAAAACTCACGTTTGAAGCTTGATGATGAGTTGTCAGGAGTTGTTGGGTTTTTAAAAATGAGTTGTTGAAGACAGAAGTTGCAGCCATTGCCAGAAACTTTGAGGCCAATAGAAGAATCATGACTACACTTGTGATAAATTTACTCAACATTTCTCGCCTAAGCTTCCTCCCTATAAGTTATTTATTACCATCTTTTGTAGAATCAAATAACATGGTTAAAATATAGTTGAGTTGATATAGTGTAATGATTTAGTAATGTTAGAGAAAGCATATTCAAATAACATTTGTTAGTTACACTGAAAGAGTTTTTTTAACTTATTCAAAGTTATTTTACCAACTGATTCCAACAGAGAATATTGTGAAAATGTATTAAAAGTGTTTTAGTGTTTGAATCTTAGTCTCAGAGTCAGTTTGTCTTACTTCAACTGTAAATTTCCTATAGTTAGTACTTGTTTACTCCACTCACCTCTGCATTCCTCAATTTAATATAAATAATTTGTGACTAGCAGTAACAGTTGAAACTTCAATGGCTAGCCTACCTGGCCTGCCCATCATTTGAGAGATAAGAAATAACATGTAGAACCATATGGTTGCTGGAGAATGAAGAAGACAGAAGGGTAAAATGGAAGAAGTGGGCACCCATGGGACTAAAATTCAGGACTGATTTCAAAGAAGAGCTACCAAGACGGTTAGTTGTGAAGGAGAGAGACGACAAAGTGAGAGAGTAAGAAAGAGAAAAGACAAGAGATGAAGAAATAGAAACTACCATTTTCCCCACCATGACTACAGGAGCTAAAAAGAAGGGCCTCAGGGAGGAGATAAGGGTAGAGATAAAGGGGTAGGGTAATGATGGACACAAATGAACAGATAGCTGGAAAGGAAAAAAACAAAGGGGGAGAAAGAGGAGTACCCAAGCAGAAGAAAAGAACACAAGAGACTGGGGATCAAGAAATCTAAAAGAACCACGATCTAAGACCATATGAAAGGAGTCACAAAGACAAGTAGTACAAGTAAGATGTGGAACCACACTGTGGTTTGGTCATAAGGAGCACATGAATCAAAACAACGAAAAACACATTATGATATATAGCTAACAAATATATAATCTCATACATATATATACACACACGATTAAGGAGCACAGAAAAAATAAAGAAAGAAGAATTCTGAAGAAGTAAATATTTGTCATCACAGAGCAAAAAAGCAGAAGAGCTGGACAACATCATTTGTAAGTAACACAGTCTCAAGTAAATAAAACAACTAGGGGCCTTAACTAGAGAAGAAACAAGTAAAAATGAAACAAACTTCTGATGCATGAAAGTGAGATAATCATCAATGAACTTGTCGGTACAGCATGGTTCAACATATCATCACAGCTCAATAAGTTATCTATGACATCAAAAATACCACACCAAGGACTAAAACCTGAGACCTGTTATATGCAGGAATGTGCTCTACTAAGTGAGCTAAAGGGCCAAATACTGAATGCAAGGTCTATAAAATAAATAAGGTGTCTTTAGTTGTCACTGAGTCAGATGGTTGGAAAAAAATGACCAAATAATAATTACATCTTTTATCATCAAAGGATAAATTAAATCCAGCAAGGTTATTTTTGACTGATCATAAAAACAATGAAAAATATATCTTTTTCCTTACAATACTAACTGCTGCTACGTAATTAATTTGAAGCATTATTAACATTTAGCACCATATAATAGCTGTGAGTAAATATGATGTTCAATTAGATATACTTTTCAACTTTCCAATTAAGATTTTAGCCAATGCGTAAGGAGTAAACTTTTCCATACAAATATTTCTCTTTTACACCATTAATTTTATATCACAATGTAATGTCCTGCCATTTTGAACTGCCAAATATTCATGGTACAGTTTTTATTTTTAGAATTTTGGGTTGCTATCATTAAAAAAAAAAAAGAACAGGATAAAATCATGATTACTGCAAGCTCCAGTAATTTCAAAGTGTAAATATAATACCACTCATAAACCTAAGGGGTTTAAAAGTGTTTTGAGAGTAGAATAATATCTGGTGCATATAAAGTAAGATTCCAACTTCTGTTGCATGCACAGTATTTCTTTGGTTAAAAACTTTTATAAAATCGATAAAAATAATCAGTATGTATTTTCTAAGTTGTGAAATTGACTTCCAGTTCTCATTTATAATAAGCAGTGAGTGGTATATTAAATGCCACTTTTAACTGGTCAAGACTGACACAAACAATAAATTTAATTTGGTACAAACCACACTTACACATATAGCTGCCAAGTTGCAAAATTGACTACCACTTGTTGTTTATGGTAAGTGAAGGATATTAAATGTCACTTCTAAATGAACAAAACTTGAATGAGCAGGAAAGCATGTGTCACATTTCATGTGGTTGAAATTGGATTTCATGTACATAGATTTTTAGTATGTTGCATGCAACACAGTCATTAAAAGATGGTGCATTACCAACAGACAAACATTCATGAGAGACTTTCATGCATAAAGTTCAAATGCTACAATGTAATAATCAGTAAAAAAAAAGCACATAGCAAGAGCTTTCTTTTAGAAAACCATTAAGAATGAAAGTAAGGTGAAAAAAACTAAATATAAGTAGTAATTATACATTTGACTTGATAGCTTATTCCACATATACATATGCTACCTTTATGTATACTACACTATCAGTAATGTTTTTAAGGCTATGTAAACACAACCAAAAAGTTCAAGTGTTTGGTTGATCAATACATTTTGATTTCTATAAAAACAGACATACTTAATTTTAGAGTAAATAAGGTAGAAATTAAAATTTTGTAGAAATTGTACTGATCTTTCTGCAGTATCTTTACCAAAATTGAATAAAATTTCATCTACTAAATACCTGTCATGGTTTGTAAGTCTTCGAATCACTTAAACTTTCTTCCTATAAAGAAAATGTCTTATCCCTCCATTTTCATGTAAGTCTAAAATAAGGGATCCAATACTTCATTTGCCTCTTATGGAAAAAAAATTCTATTAAAAAAAAAATACAAGACCTAATGAACATTTCATTTGCCCTTTTTTTAGGATAAATCAATTTTGTTTCAGTTACCATGATAATGCATGTTAAAATTTCTGGTGCAAGTAAAATGTTACTCTAACCACGGCAGGCACAAGTAATTTTTTGACAATTTTGGACCCTTCAGATTATGAATATTTCCTCACAATATCATAAAATCATTTTCAATCTAAACTGTACTAAGCTCAAACTCAGAATTTTCAAGTATCTATAGAAATAACACTAAAATTAGTAAAACTCTAGTGGGTTTGTTTTTGTTTACCCTTAATACTTATGAAAAATGTCAAATGGATAGCAGCAAAAAGTTTAAAAAACTACTAAAGATATAATTTTTTAAATAATTCCGTTACAGACAAAATAATAATACTACAATTCTTTTCTAGTTTCAGTTACTTTAGCAAACTTCTAAGTAAGACATATTCAATGTTTTGGTAATATTGTAAAAATGTTTTACAATGCTACTAATGCTAGACTGCCACAAGTTATCTAATTTACGTTTCTTTTAAGATACAAAGTTGGAAAACTAATAATTTCTATAAAAAACTAAATTCTGTGGAAATCAAATGATGTTCAAACTAATAACTTCCATTTGGAAAGGGTCAATGAAATAAGAGTTAATTAGATGTTTTAATTTATGCTTAAAAACTAAAAATTTAATTAACTATACAAGTAATCTAGGATATTATACAAATTTTAAAAACATAATTACTTCTTTAAGTTACTATTTTGTGATTAACTTTCTTCAGTCTTTTCGCAGGTTTTCCAAACGAGCTTCCAGATCTGCATCAGCCCCTGTCAGTGCTACAACAGGCTTATTCTTCTCAGAATCAGCACTAAGTGAGCCTCCTTCACTTGGAAGACCTGTAAGCTTCTCAGACAGCTGTAAGCCTAGCTCATCTAATACTTGGGACACCAGGGCTTCACTGAAATAAAAAATAAAACACACTAACCACACATAATCCTGACATTTAGAAAAAAAACTTCTGTGGATATCCCAAGTAAAATACAAAATAATTATTTTACTCAGTATATTCTACAACAGCAGAGTTTACTAGATCGAAAAAATACACTTTACAATTTCATATTTAACAAATGCTTAGAAGTATAAACTTAACATACAAAAAAAATTATTAATAGGTTTCTAATGTACAAACTTATTCAAAATATTATTAAAAAATACTTTGATAGTTCAGAAAATGAGAAAGTATATAAATCTTTGGTTTTCTAACAATGAGTTTCATATAAAAATTTTGAATGCCTGTAAAAATATAAATGTATTCCAAAATTAACTGCTAAAATAAAAAAATTGTATCACAAATCTTTTAAGATGTTAGTGAAAAGAAGGTTTTGTTATATTTAAACAAGCCACTTACTTAGATTTTTGTCACTATAAAATTAGCTAAATGTGAAAAACAATGAAATATTTTTAGTCCGCTGTAAATATTTTAAATTAAATGAATCAAGATGGCATCAAGTTACTAATTAAATTATTAAACTTAACAATAATGTAATTTTCAGTCATTTATGATAGAAGTTCAATGACACTGAAAAATACTGTTTCATAATTTAATGTTCATTATACCAAACAAATTGGAATTTGAGAATTTATTAGTTATGGCATAGATCTAATTACAGCTGTAGCTATTAAGGATCCTCTCATTTTTAAGTTTTGAATAGTTTTTAAAATAGTTATCAAAACTACTTACATAGTCAAAAAGAAAAAGTAAAAAGTTGATGGTATTGGGAAAAATGAATTGTGTGATAAGTCATTCTGACATCCTGATCCCTGATCAAAGTGTCAAGTGAGGAAATTCATACTATGAGGAACAGTGGGTCTAGTGGGCGAAAACCCCTGTCATAATGACCGATGGAAGAAAGCATTCTACTTCTGTTGATAAACATTACTAGAGGAAGGATGAATAGAACAAATTAAAAAAAAAGAAGAAAAAAGAGACCCTCTGGGACAAAGCAGATCTCCTCGTCAAGGACTGTGTAAAAACCAGGCACGAAGGAGGAGGATATGAAGGGTTGGGTGAAAAGCCATTGACCAAGGTTGATGTAGAAGGGATGGAACAAGAGGAATATGTAATGGAGAGGTAGAGCGGAGCTGGAGCAGCCAATGCAACCACTATTGTGCTGGCCAGTAAGGAGCAATCAGAAGGACTTTACATGGAGTGGCATGGATGATCAAGATTACCCTGTGAAGAAGACAAAGGAAAAGATAAACATACAGGTACTTGTTGGTCCAATCTTGCCTGAAAGCATTGATAGTCAGATCAAGAGAATGAAAGACTAGAAACAAAAACTGAGGTACTCTAGTATTGAGGGATGTGGCAAATATAAATATGTGAAGAGCAGCAGCTTGCAGGCATAACTGCTAAGAAACAAGATGATTGAGAGACAGTTCCATCAGATAAACTTTATTTGAATAGGAAAGATGATCCACAACAAGCTTGAATGCATCTGAAACATGACACTCAATGATACAAATACTGAGCCTATAGGCACAAAAAAGAGGATCCAAGGTCCGATCACACAAGGAACAAAAATGGTTGCTACCATGGGGATTGAGATAAGTAAACATTGCAGAATTGTTGGAATGGATTGTGACCAGACTCTTTCTGGTAAGAGGAAGAAAATGATCCAAGGCACAATGTATAGAAAGAAGCTCCAAGATGCTGAAAGGATCAATCAGCAGGAGATGATGGACCTGAAGCTTTCTGTTGATTGATCCATGCCCATCCAGTTCTGAGGGAAAGCAAACATGAAGGTACATAAATTTGAACACCTGCCAATGTGTGAACCTTGTCCAACACCAATGTAAATTATCTACAAGGAAAGGAAGAAGCTAAATAGGAGCCTTCAATGGATTCTATGCAAGATTCCACTGACTGTGCAGAGTCTACTGAAGTGACCTCATATGTGCTCACAACAAATGATAATGGTTTCCATGGTAGACCATATCCAAAGAGTGATATTACTTTGTCAGCTATTAGAGAGGGAGCAGTAAAGGTGTTGAGAACTGAAAGCTCCATCCAGTGAAGTCAAGGATGAAATAAATGGGCCTGACTGAGGTGAGTGTTGAAAAAGATATCAAACTGGACAAGATATTGAGTAGGTGCAAGGATGACTTTTCAAATCTGATTAACCAGCCATCACAAGGTGCCTCCAGGAACAGCATACAAGTGTGATAGGAGTTACTTCTGTTTGGAATTAACTAACAAAAGCCATGTGAAACCCGTGAGTTTGTAAATAATGGGTGAATGCCTTAACCATTTGGCAAAATTGAAATGAAGTTGAAGAAAGCCAGAAGGGCAAGGTGCAAAATGGATAAACTACTCTGTGATGAACAAACCGAAAATAGTACCTCAACTGACAAGATAATATTATGTTGTGCAAGCAAGCATTTGTGATGTCCACCTTGGTCATCTACAAACCTGGAGAAAAAGCAAACCTCAGGGTGAAAAAAAGACTCCATAATAAATTGAGGTAGAATCAAATATTGATTGGGGTGGGATAAATTGAGCACAGGCTGCCAGTCCTTGTTGTTTTTTTTTTTTTTTTAATATGGCAAACAGCCTGGATGAGTGATAGGTTAAATGGCTTGCTGCAAGAGAAAATCTTATACCACTTTGGGCAAATACTGACTTGTGATAGAATCCCAAGGAACTGGGTATCTAAGATAATGAAGGAGGGGAAAGAAATTGGATATCAAATTCCTCAAATAAAACCTGAAAATCCAGAAACACATGACGAAAAGTCACCAAAGGAGAACAAAATGGGACAAGCAAGCTCACAACATATTGGAACTCACAGCTTTGTCACCAGTACTGTTGATGAATCTGTCCACTCATGTTGAACAAAAGGACAAGATAAGAAATTCCTCTAAGTAGGAATAGATAAGAACTGAAATGGAGCAGGACAGGAAATGGTATTAGAGGCATGTCTAGAATTAGAGCATGACAAATAATCCACTAAAGTTGCTGTTGCACTTATTCCACATAGAATTCCAAAGTCTCAGGAATATTATGCAAAACTTACTACTAAAGAAAAGAGTCAAACATAACCTTTGGAAATAAAAAAGCAGTAAATGAAACATAAATAAGGCTGCATACCAACCTAGGTTATCCCAATAACAGAGAAACCACATGTGTAAGACTGTAGCAAACAAAAGACAAATGTACCAGTGTGGAGGAAATAAGGAAGAGACAATCTCTTAAAAAATACTTACAATCTCTGTGAATCAAATCAGAAAGGAGGTGGATAACAGGAAAGTACTGCAGAAGAGTATATAGAGTAAGATGAAGGAGGAATAACTTAGCATGGTACAAACAAACAGGATGATCAGGGTCTGCCTTCCACATAAAAATGTTTATTCTAAATGTTGAAAATCAAGTAAAAGACATTCAGCTTGACTTTAGGCTGAGGTAAACAAACTAAAAGCCTACAGAGTGCAAGGCACGTTGGCACCCTCAACCATCTGAGGAACAAAACACTTAGCATGAACCCCAATATCTGGGGAAGGGAAAAAAGCCAAATACTGAGAGGAGGAAGTATTGTGTGACAAAGAAGGATGGATATCATTCAAAATTAGGGATGTGCATAGATGCAACATAACCAAGAAATCATGTCTAAATATTATTAGGCCTAGATGATTCCACAGTAGAGGCATGAGTACTGCCAAATGACAAGTGACAGTTTGGTAAAATCAAATAGAGGGAGCTACATGCATTGAAAAAGTATGTCTCAGTTTTATTGGTGGAGGGTTGTCACATGATGATGATTGTCACGAGATGTATTTGAATCAGTTGATTGTAAAGTACATGGGAGTTTAAGTCTTGTTGCATAATAGAACTTTTGTGTACAGAGGGTAGCACCAAATAAGAATAGCCATTTATGTGAGAGAAGGTAATATATCATATCAGAATTAGAAATTAATAAAGATGCATTAATTAGACATAACAGGACTGAGATTAGTTTCCATTATGTACTTTTTTGCAGTCTAATTATGCGTGAAAAATGTGTGTGCATACAAAATAGTCTACATACCACTAGACTTTTAACTCTTTCATCCCTGGGCTCTGTCCCCGTACTAACCTTGTAATCACTTTGTGCTTGTTACAGTTTACATGCTATAACTTTTAAATTAGTAATCATATCTTCATGAAATTTTGCAAATTACCAGTAAATATTACAAAGCTTTTGCAAGAAAAATATCAGATTTATTCCAACTACATTTTAAGTTTTTTTTAGAAATGTTGTTTTTATGCTTTTTTTCTTTCTGTAATTTGTAAAATACAATCAAATTTCAGTTATAAGACATTATACATGCATATACATTATTTGCAAATAAGTTCTTAACATTATTTCTCTTAAAACAGAGAGTTACAGACTTTGTACTCGTTTTCTGCTTGGGGTAGGTTGTTAAGCCTTCTCAAATTTTGCATATGAAGGATGTGAAAACTTTTTTTTTTAAGTTTTATATATACATTTTGAAATAACCAAAAATCAAATATTACTATATCAATACCACAGAATTCCAGCATAATTTATCCAGCTTAGTAACTAAGTTGCATTTGGGTCTAAAAGAATATGATATTTATTATTTTATATTCTAACTTGTAATATTGGTAGTTTGAATTCCTAACTTGTAAAAAAACTATAAACTTTGTATTTGGACATCACAAATATCTAATTTGAACCAATGCATAATAACTTCAATTAAAATTTGAATACTTCAAAATTTACCAGTTCATAAAGTTCAAAAATTCAAATATTTCAAATGACCTTTCCTCCTCATCTTCTTCATCTTCCATAACATCATCAATAGCATCATTCATCATTTCTTCTTTCATGTCCATAATCTCAGACTGTTTCTCAAACTCTTGCATAATCTTCTGAATTTGTGGTAAGTTTAGCTGTTTGAATAGTGATAAAAACAGTAAAAAGCAAGTAAACCTTTAAAAAAAATATATATATACAATTTCCCAAAGTGGTAACAAAGAATTTTATAACAAGTATACACACGAGTCATAAAACATAGATTAAAATGATCACTACAAAATATTTTTATAATACACGTAGAACATTTTTTTGCTGTCCTTTTTATTTGTGTAAACTCTTATATAGCCTATAATCATAAGAATTTCAATAAGACCCAAAATTTATAGATTAATGTAGATACACACCACACTGGGTATAGCAGTGGTGACCTGTGAATGATTGGTTATTTCTGAAACAACCCAATTCATTTCTCACTCTCTCTTTGAATATTTTATTCATTATTTAATAAAAGCTGAGTTAACAAATATTCTCAGCAAGCAGCCTACACAAAAGCTTATACTTCCTGTCTATGTGTATGTTATTGTCATCTGAAAATGCTGTTATTCATTTATTTAGTGGTTACTGGTTGCCTCACAGCCAGCAAGGTTGGTTGTAATAATATATATCACTCAGTAGGGTTAGCTGTGACTGTGGCTATATTCCAACTGCATGAAAATTTAAATGATTGTTAGTAACTTTGCAGATACAATTATTTTACTGCATGTATAGTGGAAAGCAGTTATCAGTTAAATAAACTGCATTATATTTTCCACTATATATCATACAAGATTAATTTTATTTTGAAAATATAGCCTACTTGTTAATTAACAAACTTTTAAGGGATTAATGTCAGACTAAAATCATAAGCTTACCAGGACCTTCAAAATCTGCTGTGATTTCTATTAATACCTGGTAAGAAATATATGTTAGCATTTTCTTCAATCAAAAGTGTAATTCCAATAATACTTAACTCAGCTCATACTGTTGTTGATACTTGATTGATAGTTTCCTTCCTTTGTTCATGTAAGCATCAGTCTGATTTTTTTCTTTCTTGCTCCAATTATTTATTTCCTATTTAACCCTTTCATGATGGGTCATGAGTCAAAAACCATGTATGTCATTGCATTTGTTGACTTGCATTCAAAATATTATTGAACTACTATTTTATGAATTTATGTCAATAAGTTTGGTATCAAATTGTAGGTTATAATTCAAACTTTAACACTATTTATGACTTAATTTCTTAATTTAAAAGTAAATATTAAAAGAAAACATCTAAATATTGATTCTGTGAGTCACATGGTATATTGAATACAGCACTAGTTAAAATTAGGTGTTTGAGATGTCAGAATACTAAGTCTATAGTTTCATACAAATTAGGAACTCAAATTACTAGTATTGTCAAGCTAAAATACAAAATAAGGGTAGAGAAAATAACACAAGATATAAACTTTTACTGAAAACAAATGTTTGAGATGTATTTAGGAGGTTTTAAAGATTATATAGTTCAAATCGAATCAGGTGATCCAAGGTGGAGCACTGTTGTTGGAACCCACACTGAGTAGGTGAGACGAAGTTGTTTGACTCGAGGAACCAAATGAGACAAGCATTAACCATCCTCTATAAGATCTTACAGAGACAGCTAGTCAAAGCAATTGGATGGTAGTTCAAAGGAATCTTGAGATCTCTCCCAGGCTTAGGAAAAGGGCATCAAATAGTATGGTGCTAAGCATCAGGAAAAACATTCTCTTGCCAGATCTAGTTAAATACAACCAGAAAAATAGCAAGAGAGGCAGGAGAGAGATTGCACAGTATCTTATAATGAATATCATTTGGTCCAACTGATGAACTGCCAGACCAATGAAGAGCAAGCTTGAATTCCACTAGTGTAAAGGGGCAATTATAGTCATAGAAACGATCAGCCTAAAAGGGGAGAGCTGATCCCCCTGTCTATGTCTTGATGGCTAAGATAGTTGGGAATGAAGCAGAAGTGTGAAATGCAAGGAAAAAGCTTTTGTCGAGAGTAATGGGCATCAGCAACTTCCTGACCATCAGAGAGCAATATAAAAAAGAGTGCAGAAGTATACTGTACACTAACCTTTTGAATTTTGTCTCATATGACTTTGGAATTGGTAGTAGCAGAGATGCTAGAGGCGTATTTAATCTGAAACTCCTTCTGGCTTTGATGTCTCACTTGCCAAGCACGTGCATAGGCCTGAAAGGTATCCCAAACCTATTTTTGAGCTTTCCTTGCTATGTAGCAAGCAGGATTCCACTAAGGATGAGAATACTGTAGAAAACATATTGAGGTTTTAGGAATACACTGAGCAGCTGCTTGGACAATACACTCAGTCATTGCTGTCACACAGTCACCTATCAATGATTTACATATGATGGCAGGATCAAGTTTTGAGAGAGCAGTGAAAGAGGGCTAGTTGGCCTGGTCCAGCTTCAATCAAGGCTCACGAGTCGGGTGGCAATGACCATGGGCAGTCTCTGTCAAAATAACAGGAAAATTATCACTGACCCATAGATTACTGTCAATCCTCCAAGAAAAGTAAGAGATAAGTAAAGGGGAGCAGACAGAAAGATCAATAGCAGTAAAAGACTGACTAGGTGTATGAAAATAAGTCTAAGAACCAGTACTGAAGAGAGATAGGCTGTGATCCAAGAGCATATGATCTATGGAATGGCCCCTTTCATCATTATCAGTACCACTCCAGAGAGGATTATGTCATTAAAACCTCCCAGAATTAAAAAGGCAGACAGTAACTGCTCAATGAGGGCATCAAGGTCTGATTGATCAGAGGTCTCTCCAAGAACTAGGTAGAGAGAACAAGTAGTGATGGTATGACCAAAAGAAGCACAGATGACTACAACCTCCAAGGGTGTATCAAGAAGCAAAGACAGGGTGAGCACATGCTGATCAACCAGCAGTGCCATTCCACCATGCACTTGTCCATCACATAACCTGTCACTTCTGTACAAAGAAACTGCCGAAGGGTGATTATATCAGCAAGTTTTAGAAATGTTTCCTGAAAGGAAACACACATACGATAGCAAGGATCAATCAAATCCTTAATGTCATCCATATTTGAATGAAAACCCCAACAGTTCTAGTGGATCATAGTGGTCATTTTTATTTATGTGGAGGAGAAAGTGATGGGAAGCCCTTCTATTTTTGACATTTTTTTTCTTTATTGGACAAAGGTCTATCAACCTCCATGAATCTTGCTCTGGGTCAAGTATGCAGGTCTCTCTCTCTATACAAAGATTCCAGTGAATGAGGGCATGAACAAATGGTTGTTTTACTTCTTGGGGCTGCAGAAGAAAAAGGACCTGAGGAAACACTCAAAGCCATAGAAAGCATATTTAGGTAATCATTGGAAGAAATGACAGGTACAGAGATAGAAGTAGACTAAAATCACCAACTCTTGGTTCCTTTTAAATACTGGGATTTTGATTTTGTTCAGTGGCTTTTGGCATTCCACAAGAGAATGTGTTCTAGTATCAATATCTTCATACAAATTATAGTAATCACTACATGACTTTTAACAATTAACACCCTCACAACAGAATTTGTTCTAGCATCTATGCTTTCAAACAAATGATAATTATCACAATGTGATCATTAATGCTTCTGTATGAGCCACTGGAATATCTAGAATTTAAAATATATACTTTTAATCATTAATTTCATTTAATTTTCATTCATCAATTGTATTACTAGATATTCATTTCATGAACAGCACAATATTTTTTTATTTGATTTCACCTTCTAAAGCAATTCACAATTTTATTAAATATCAGAAAGACCTGTGTTTTTAAATTCACAGAAGCTTTACTGGTTGTAGATAGTAAAACTTTTATTTCATTCACAATGTTTGACCAGAATTTAATATAAAAAGGATCACATGAGAATTTATAATAGTAATAATATACAAGCATGTAACTAAGCAGTTGCAAACAATAAAGTAATTTATCAACTGAACTGTCAAATTTAGGTATAATAAATAAAGCTTAGATTTAGACCTAAAAACCTGTTTTAAAAGGACCTTTATGAGCAAGAGGTGGAATTGTTTTGTACTCTTCTAGCACTGGAGCTTTAAAAGATAATTTGACAAGTTAAGGTGGCTGAAATGCTCAGTGGAGCTTCAAAAGATAATTTGGCACGTTAAGGTGGCTGAAATGTTCAGTGCAGCATAAGCTTAACAACCAAGCACAAGAAGCATGGTAATCTTCAAATGACATACAGAGGTATTCAGGAACCATTTCAAACCACCTTGATAGATACTTTGCAGCAAGCCAAATACAATACTGTTCCTGTAACTGCTTTCAAAGTGTTCCTGTCTGATCATCCTACTGCTGACTATCATTACACTTTGATCTTCCCTACTGAATCACAAGTGAAATAATTTGCATTTCAGTTGAAAAGAATGTGGCTTTTTTGATACATATACTAAATTTAATCCCAGTGGGTAGACCTTATTACTAGATAGTATGGAAACTTGAGGATGTTTTATTTTACTTAAAACTTGTCTTGAAGAGATATGTTCAAAGCCGTCCTCTTTGCAAGTTTCTGGATTAAATTTACTTTTAATATTCAACAAATTGTAGTATAAAAACATGCTTTGACTCATGAGGGACATATTAAAAAGAAACTGAAGACACATCCAGTATTACAGTATTCTTAGTTCCTAAGTGTTTCTAAAATATTAATTTTAGCGTAAAAATTTCTCACTTAACTCTCTGATACTCCAAATAACATTAGATAATGAATGATTTTTAAAGTTAAGGAAACATGTGTACTATGATACATGTTTAAACAATTAATTACCTGCTTATTCATATTTTTTAGAGCTTTTGTAACTCCCTTCATTGCCTGAGCCATAGCATTCTGTGATCGTAATGTCTGAATTTTCAGTGAAATTGCTTGAATGTTTGCTCTCATCAACATAAACTTTTTAACATAGCGTCTAGTTCTGACCAGATCTTTAGCCATGATTTTCACTGCATCCTGAAAGAAAGAAAAAAAAATTGCTGCAGGATTTTTACATTTTAAAAACATTTTCAATTTGAAATAAAACATATTTTCTGAAGAATATAATAATATGTACTCAGTTTTCTGATGTATATGTAAAAACACGTATTACAAAGCTCATAACCTTCCAGAATAACAATGCAATAGAGAGAAAATGTTCCTGTATGGAAGTTTTGATATCACATTTTACATGTAAGGGGTGACTTGGGGTTTGTATTTTGCATATATTTTATTTTCATACTATTTCTTAAGGATATCAAATTATATTTAAATTTACAATTTATTTGTACTGTTTCATATACAGTATTTCCTTTTTTGACACATAAACAAATCCATTATATACATGTATTTCAACAGTGTCACAGATTTCCAAGATTACTTAAAAACAAAATTCAAAGGTGAACAACATTTAAGTGTTGAATTGTTATACAACTGGTTAATGTAAAGCAGCTGTATGCATAATAAACTTAAGGGTTTATTTTCTACATGTGATAATTACACAAGTCACATAATCAAAGTAGTTTACTATGTGATAGTCTTCACATAAATAACCATTTTGTTCATATCAACAATTTTCTTGTAAAATACAAAATACATAATAGCTGTACTGATTTTTTGTATAAACAAGCATCAGAGTATAATGCTGATATTTCTGTTCATATTAATTTTGGAGCAATGTAATATGGCATGAGTGTGGCATAAATTACTCAGATGACCCTTTGATATTTATTATGATTTTTACATACAGCCATACTTTAAAGATTGTTTTCAGAAAAGTTGTCATAGACTGGTACACACTTAGAGTGAATATAATTTTTGGCAGTAATTATAAATGAATTTCCTGTTCTGGTCAACCTCTACTTGACTCTCATGGAGTTACATACAGATTACTGAATCATTCACTTACAACAAATATCTGTTTGGATTTAGAATTTGAATGTATAGGATACTGATTAAAATTCCCTTTGTGAAGATTTGTCAAGGTGAAAATAATTTGGGTTGTGAATAATCCGAAATGTCAATTCCAGGCTACAAAGGTGTTCTATACAGGATACTGCTCAGGTTAGAGATACCATTAATAATTTTTAAAAAAAGTCTTGAATCTTATACATTCAAAAAACAACAACAATAGTAAAAAGTTACATTGTACTATATAATTAGGATAATTAATTAAAGAAAATACCACAAACATCAAATATTATGCAATGCATGTTCAACATCAAAATTAATTAATTATCCTCAAGTTAATAGAATAATAAAAGAAATAACTTGTTATTTAGCCACTGATATATTTAATGTACACTACAGAGAGCTTTAATTTTAGGCATCACTACACAAATTATCAAGTGCACCAACAAAATACATATCACCTTACAACATATTTCAAGAATCACAATCCACTCAACAAAGAATCTAAATGAATAAAATCCATGTTATTAACATGAATTCCTTTTTTTCAGGTACAGGGCACACAACAGGCAAAACTTTCGGCGCCTGTCATGTGAAAGTGGGTTTTCTCGGGGCACTCCCGTTTCCCCCCACATCAAAATCTTTAGGCATTGGATTTCTAGATCCCAGCCCAGGCAACTCTTTTGCCAGACCCCGAATCGTGCCGTTTGATTTGATCTGGATTTGAATGAATTATATTCATGTTCACATCTGCCCAACTTCTTCCTTTCGGGACAGGTCCCGGCCTTTCTTTACACTGCTGCCTTTGCCTCCACCCAAAACAACATTTAGAGAGACATCCTCCACCCAAAAAGTCAAGAATAATAATAATTAATTTATTAAATAAAATAAAAAAAAACAAAAAACTACCACTTAATCTTAATAACAATCCACGAAAGGGGACGAAGAGAAACCACAACGTTCCTGAACACCCCGGTTGGAGAGAGAACTCTTCTGATTTCTCTCTCTCTAAACTGAAACCCTGCCACGTTAGTTTAGTTTAGTTTAGCTTTAATTTAACAGATCTATAATGTATATGTATAGTACTTTAATGTAAAAAGTAAAAAGGTATTACTGAAAAAAAAAGAGGTACCACAAAAAACTCCAAGCAAATATTTCCTGAAAACTTATGTATGTAAATATTATTATTACACATTTAAGTTCAGCTTGGTTACCAGTAACCACAATAAAATAGTTTATTGAAAGCTCAAAATATTCCAAGTATACTGTTCTGACTCGAAAGTCACAGTTCCAAATTTTAAATACTCATTACTTGCCCACTTACTATCTAACACTCTTTAACATGGGTGAATGAAATTACCATCAGCTCAACTAGGGAAGGACACTTATTTAAACAAAAATATAGTAAATCTAGGTGTTCCTCACAAAACTTTGTAAAGTTTCCTTACAGCTCATTCTCTGTATACAAAATATTTATGACACTATTCTAATTGCATCTTTCTAATAAAAAAGTTGTTATCTCTCTATATATATTAATTATTTGCACTCAGAATGATGCAAAAGAACATTAAAATAGGTTTCTTCTCATGAGTATACACATGTAAGTGCAGTTATGACAAAGTGTTCGTACCCCTACGTGGTGAGTAGTTTTTTCCTCATAACTTAAAAAGTATCACAAATAGGATATTGAAAGTAAAGTATATTAAAAATATTATACTAACACACATCTACATAAATTTTTATATAAATTGAACAACAAATAAACTGTTCATAAACAAATAACCAAACATAAGAGGACCAGAAGTGTTTGTGCATCTACTTTAATGGTCAGTTGTGTAGTCTTTCAGATGAATTACTTGGTACTATCTCTCCTCATAGCCCTCCATGATCATTTGACAGTACTTGACTGGTATTTTCTTCCATTCTTTTTTACAGAAGACTTCCAACTCTTGCAAGTTTTTTGGATGACGCTTATGAACCCTGGTCTTCAACTCATGCCAAATGTTTTCAATTGGGTTGAGATCAGGTTACTGTGATGGCCACTCCAGAATACTTATATGGTTCCTCTGCAACCAGGACTGCACATATTTCGATGTGTGCTTAGGGTCATTGTCGTGCTGGAAAATCCAATGACATCCAAGCTACAAGTTCCGAGCATCATTCTTGATATAAGTGCCTAATATATCAACGTACTCTTCTTTTGTTTATGATTCCGTTGACGTGGTGATGGCTGCCTACACCAGAAGAGCTGAAGGAACCCCATAGCATGATCGAGCCACCTCCGTGTTTAACTGCAGAGACGGTGTTCTTTGGATGATTTCGTTCCCCCTTCTTACGGAAAATATTGCGAACATCACTGTGGCCGAAAAGCTCGATTTTAGTCTCGTCTGACCAAAGAATACTCTTCCAATAGGTAAAGGATTTATCAACATGCATTCTTGCATATCTCAATCGTGCTTCCAAACTGAGAGGCTTCAAATATGGAGTTCTACGAGGAGGGCATGCTTTGAACCCAGAAGAATGTAACATGTTCGTAACTGTAGAGGTGCTTACTTCAACCCCAGTTTCCCTTACCAGTTTCTGTATGTCATTATGTGTTAAAAGAGGGTTCCTAATAACTTCTCTGAGAATCTTCCTCTTGGTTTTCTCTGGAATTTTGGTTGGGTGTCCGGAACGAGGGAGGTTTGCAGTTGATCCTGTGAACTTAAACTTGGCAATTATGCTTTAAACAGTAAATTTCGGCACATTAAGTTGTGGAGCAATACCACAAAGAGACACACGAGACTTTATTTTACAATAATTCGATTTTTTAAATCACTGGACAGTTGTTTCCTGTTCGCCATGATGACCAAGCAGATAATAATGAAGATGGTGCTAAATTGCCGGGAGTACATGTTTTGCTGGCTAAATTCCAATAATTATGAACCCAGTGTCTAGTTCTGGAATGGTATAATGTAGTTTATTCGCCAAACTAAACAAAGTTTTTATGGGAATATCAGTTTTTTACACGTTCTGAACTGTACAAACACTTTATGCTCCTCCTATTTTTGGTTATTTGTTTATAAACAGTTTATTTGTCGTTTAATTTACATGAAAATTTATGTAGATATGTGTTAGTATAATATTTATATCATACTTCTATTAGCCTAATCATTATACTTTTTAAGTTATGAGCAAAAACCACTCAGGTCACAGGGATACAAACACTTTCTGTCATAACTGTAGGCAAAGGAGCTATCAGACGTGGAAAAAAATTATTAGTTTTTTCATCTATATTCATTTGTAGAAGTTCAAAATGAATGAGTCAAAAGGTTACATAAATATCTTATTGTGTAGACATCCTTCTACTCAACTATCCTTTTGTTATTGAAAAGCACAGAGAAAAAATATAGAGAATTTTCATATTCATAGGTTGTTGATCACTTGACAATATGCCTGATGTTTAAGCAGTTTCTTTTGATACAAAGGACTTCAAACTTAGATAACATTAAACTTTGGATCACAACATACATTATAATGTCAACTTCATTCTTTTGATATAAAGGACTTCAAACTTAGATAACATAAAACTTTGAATCATAACCTACATTATAATGTTAACTTCATTCACACATGCTGAGTTGTGCAGAAAAGGATTTAAATGGGTACCTTTTACAAAAAGGTTAACACATTAATTAAATAAAAGGCAGTTTGTTTGAAGTTATGCACAAAGTTAGACAATGGGCTATCTGTGCTCTGCTCACCATGGTTATCAAATCCTAGTTTCTAGCACTGTAAGCCCACAAACATACTGCTATGCCAATGGGGCAAAATCAAAGCAAGCAATGTACATGTACATAGTTCAAATCTAAAAATTAATCCAGTCATTATTATACATAATTCATTCAATATACCTTTTTACTTATAATTCTTAGAATGAATGATGAATTAGTTGAACACTTTTTTTGTTTGTAATTATATCAGCCAATAATTCCAATAATATCTTGGAAGGTTTGGATAGCTTAGTAGATTTGGGTTATCCTAATTCATTATACAGAGTTAACAATGGAAAATCATCCTTACAATAAAAGATATCTCACTAACAGTAATGGTAAGAATGTTTATTATTTTTAATTTTATTTTTGTTATACTTTCAGTTGCAGATACAGGGGTAGGGTTCCAGGGTTCAAACCCCACCCTCAATATGCAACACCCATATTTTTTCATAATTTTTGGATTTTCTAAAACTTGAAAAAATAACCATTGTA
This sequence comes from Tachypleus tridentatus, assembly GCF_004210375.1. Classification (NCBI taxonomy): domain Eukaryota; kingdom Metazoa; phylum Arthropoda; class Merostomata; order Xiphosura; family Limulidae; genus Tachypleus; species Tachypleus tridentatus. The sequence continues at coordinate 44,679,915 of NC_134825.1, read as the reverse complement.
AAAACAACATTGTTATTAAAACTTCATTATACTACTTTCTAAAACCTGACAAAATAATCATTATAAAAACAACATTGTTATGGAAACATCATTACATCACTTTCCCTTTATGATGAAATCCTACACCTGAAGTAGAGTCAAACCGACACTACAGAGGCACTGTAAGCTATAGTCTCCAGTTCCCACAGATGTCAGTAAAATTATTTGTGGCCATGCATTCACTTGTAATTATATAACCATATTTTTAAATTGGTGCAAAACCAGAAACTGTTATAATGATGATTCTGACCTGTGAACAGTGAATTTTGAATAATAATATACAGTTTCATGCTCTAATTCTGAAATTGTTTTTATATAATCTCTTGTATACATTTGACATACGTAATTCTTTTTCTAAACTTGAATTTCTAAGTAGACAACATTTTGAAATGCTGATTATTTTGTCAATACATGTTTTATGTGTAATTTGTAATTGATAAATAATGATGAACCTTATTTCAAAATTATCCTTATGCATACATCAAGTTGTCACAATACATTAAAATTGTTACTTCAAAAGTTTATCAGCATCTTATACCTAAAATCACCAAGCATAAACCCCCCAAAAATTATTATACTTAGTAAAATAAGTGGAAATTTAAAACAATCATGTTATGAAGACCTATGTTTATAAATTGATTGAACCAGAAAATTTCTTTTGAAACACTCCTGCTTCCATTTCAGGTTGTTAAATCACAAATATCCATTTTAAAATCACAAATATACTGTTCTTCCAGTATGCAACTTTCAAAACATTCTGTATTTGTGCCCAACTTTTATTATAAACATTATCTTTCATTTATATGTAAAAATGGCTGGTTTGGGTTGAGAAAATTTTTATGTGGAGAAGCAAACAACGTTTCAACCTTCTTCGGTCATCATCAGGTTCACAAAGGTTTTCTCATCATCACTGATTATTATCTTTCATTGTTAGTTTAATATGTATATTTACGACTAACTTAAATCTTGTTTGATGGCTGTATTTCATAAGATATTATTTGGATTATAGCCAAAAATATTGTTAACAACAAGGGTACTGAATTGATGAAAACATGTAAACAGGAACTTAATTAAAGTATATTTTATCAGCTGTGTTCATTACCACAATCATTTTCAGTTTAGCTCTAAAAGACAGCTGGTTCTGACTGGAAGTTATATTAACTCTGTTGTCATTGTTACTAACAACATAGCACTGATTTGGTGGCCTGGCAACTTATTTACCATAAAACCAAGATTCTTTTCGTCTGTGATGTCAAAGAGTGGGAAACCATACTAAATGTGCAATAGAAATTATAATAACCAAAATGCATGACCTTTCACTTAATTAAAAGTCAATTACCAAAGATTTGTCCAATTTACTGATTTATTCAAATCATTCTGTAACACTGCTAGAGATATCCATTCAATATAAGCAATAAAATTTATTAGTGTTCTAATTAAAATCGTATTTACATCATTACTGTTGATAAAAACACAGCACAAGCTCAATCACTGATCTTAGTAAAATAGGCCTAGTTTGATTGGGTTACATTAATAAAAATTTTTACCTTCTCCCATCTAAACACCAGACAACACAATTAATTAATTCCTCTCCCACCAATCAATGTACCTTTCTTAGAGAATCTTCTTTATAGTAAATTCAGAATTCTGAAAAACTAAGTGCACTAAGTCTACATCATTTTCCTTGTCCAGATAACCAAAACCACCTTTGGAAATATACACACACACACACAAAGAAACAAATAATTTCAAACTAAGTTGAAATAAAACTATCCACAAGACAACAAAAATATCCAAAATCGAAAACATATGACATATTATGTCAACCTTTGATATAATTTGTAGAACATGTTTCCAAGCAAATCTGATACAGTGAAATGTCTTCCTCCATGATTCAAGAAACTCCTGGATCCTCCTATATCCATAATAAATTTTTGGTGATTTTGCTTTGTTCTTGTCAATGCCGCCATAAAACAACACTAACAAATCTACACTGATAATATGTGACCAAATGGTGATGAGCATTTTAGGTTCTCTATTGGTATTAATGGCTACTTTAGCAGTTGGTCAACAAATAGATTGTAATGGAATAATGCAAGATCTCTCATACACACATTTTTGATTTAAAAAATAAAACATTCTATGGTAGAAATGCCTTTGATTTCTGAGATAATACAACTTTTCACTAAAATGTGATATTCACTAATATATTAGTACTCCAGTACATCTGAGCTTTTACAGTTTGTGTTCATTAAGCCTTGATTCCATACAATAAACATACAGTACAGTCTATACATACATAACACTAAAAAAAAAATTTGTTTTTGTTATGGCAGTCATTGGTCATAATGTTAAAAAAAAGCAATTTTGGTTATACATTTTTGATAAAAACTGGAATAACTATGTTTATTATATTTCTGAACTTGTTATGCTAAAACAGACTTCCAGAAAGCTATTTATAAATATAAAATTATTAATATATTAAAATTGAAAAATAAAAATATTATGGTATTAGTGCTGGCATTCTATTTATAAAGGTAACCATTGTTTCAGAAATTAATGTTTAGATTTTAATAATAAAAAGGCTAAAAATTAGACAAAATAATGAAATATTCTGCAAACACATCAACATACCATCTGATTATCTTTAGCCATCTTTTTAATATCTATAATCAACTTCTTTTCTTGCTGTTCCATTTTTGCTCTCTCTCTATCTAGATCTCTCATAGCTTTATTTAAAGCCCTTTGATTTTGTCGAAGCATCTCTTCTGGTGTCTTACGACGACCAAATAAGAATTCCAGTGCCATTATGTCAACAATGACTGCAAAAATGAAATAAGAACTTTATGAAATAAAAATGTCAAACAAATATATAAAACACTAATAGCATTCAATTTTTCTATATCACAAAAAAAACAACTGACAAGAGCTTATTCACATTTTTTTAAAACAAGTTCAACATTATGGTATTGATCAAGAATAAACAGTTTTTTATAGACATTAACTACTGTAGTATTTTGTTGTTATGAACTTATTATTCATATCAGAAACTTTGATTAAATATTTTGTAAATCTGGAATTTAAAGTAATGATGGCTTCTAAATGTTATGAAAAATGAACATTCACAATTCGGAAATGACTAAGTTTTAACTAATAATAATAAATAAATAAATGAACAAATTTCACTAAAAATTTGCATAAAATCACTATACATAAAGCATTTTTATGATCTTTTATCAAAATAATTGACTGTTTATAAAAATAAATTAACAATAAAATTTACTACACAAAAACACTAAAATGACAAATATTTAATAACTTAACATACTGAATATTTTGCAACAAATAATAAATTTCAAACATATTAAGACTTTACTTTTTAAAAAGAGGCAATTCAAGCTGATGACATGTCTCAGAAAAAAACTTATAAAATAATAATAAAACAAAAATGTTTAAAGTAGAAAAATGTAAAATTCTTAAGATAGATATCTGTATGTAAATGGTAATATAATTGTTTTGAATAGATAAAACATGAATGAAATTTGTTAGCATTTTCTTAAAATTTCTTAAAACAGTACAATGTTTAGCATTTCAAAAATGTGTAAACACTAAAGGTAAAGCTGTAATGTAAGTTATCAATATTCTTGAGTCTCTTATTGTTTGTTATTTTTGCAATAAATATACCATAACTTACAGAGTTATAATATAACTGGGTAAAACAATTTGCAATGACACTTCCTTTAAATTTATGTAGTCATCATACATCTTGCTTTGGAATAAAATCGTTTTTAAGACCTAAGTCTGGAACTAAGGCAATAACTTTTTCTTAATAACTTGTTTAAGCCCTTACTGAGTTAGGGGGACTTCAAATTCTAAATGTTTAATTAAATTTTAATCTAGTACAGTACATGCAATTCATAATGATACTGCCATTAGCAATACTGTCAATGTTAACAGTCTCAAAATATGTGTCGTCTACTGTTATCCATCAATATAACAATAAAATGTGAATAAAACATCCAAGTTCTAAACTGGATTAGCGAACTTGTAAGTTGTGGGATATCGATAGCTCTTGGCGCAGTTCTAAATTGAAAAAGCGAAATGTTGAATGAATAAAGTTATGTTCTGGAGACATAAGTCGTGATCTTATGTTATTTACGCTTACAGAAATGTCTCATAATAAACTCCAGATTGCGTTACACAAACTTAAGAATAAGAATTACAAGTTAGAACTTAAAGTTTAACTCAAGAGCCAAGCAACGATGACAACAATCAAAACATAAGCAGTAATATTGGTGACACTAAAACTAACAAAAACTTTATAGAGGTAAGCTGTGTGGTTGTAACTTCAGTCTTTACTTAAAACTATAAATTATAACTACTTAATTTCAATACACTTACAATAAACGTTCTTCACGTTGAAGGTTGGTTTACTTCTTTTTACACGATAACATTGAAAACACCCACAATTTACAAACACAACTGAAACTACATAAACAACACAGATTTTCAATAGAGGTCAGTTAAGATTAGAAATTACTGAAACTGAAATAAATTAGACTATCAACTCAAATTATCAAACAAACAAAAAATTATTTTCCACTTGAAACAAACACAATTATTTTTTCAAATAGAAAAATACCTAATTACTCATAAAATAATAACACTTTCTTAAAAATGCACAATGTTGTTTGAAGTTGTGTGAATTTCGCACAGAGCTACTAGAGGGCTATCTGTGCTAGCCGTCCCTAATTTATCAGTGTAAGACTAGAGGGAAGGCAGTTAGTCATCATCACCCACCGCCAACTCTTGGGCTACTCTTTTACCAACGAATAGTGGGATTGACCGTATCATTATAACACCTTCACTGCTGAAAGGTCTAGCATGTTTGGTGTAACGGGAATTCAAACCCGCGTAACTCGGATTACGAGTCCAGTACCTTAACCACCTGGCCCTGCTGGGTCCACAGTTCAAGAATTTAAAAAAACATTGCTGCTTGTACAGTTCCCTATGTTAGTAACAATGTGTTTAACAATTGTTAAAAATAGTCCAAGGATAAAAAAAAAATATTTAAAAGGTTCTGTAATTTTATCTGAGTTTAGAAAGAATAAAATATTTATTAAGAAATATTGTCCAATTATAAAACAAAGAAGATCAGGACAATAAACTGACACAAATTTCTTTTACAAACCATCATGTTCTGTATGTAGTGAATACTATACTAGGGTGATTAACAGAAAACTTCTTTCTAAGCTTGCAGAGCATGCAAAAGTCTTAAACCAAGGTAACACTAATGCTAACGCCTTAGCGGAACATTATTAACTAAACATAGATTATCTATTCAATCAAAAGTAACTGCGACCAACTTACTGAATAGAACAAAGAAATTCATGGATACAAGATATACAGAAGGTGTGTAATACAAGGATATATTATGTATTGTTTACTTGCTTTTGAAATATAGCAGTATTTGTAAAAATTTTAAGTGACTTAGTTTCCATGATGTAGTGGTGACAACAGGTGGTTCGGCAACTCGTTTTTATTATTATTTCATTTATTTGACCTCTATAGTACGTGATGCCTTATCTATCTATAAGAGTATTGCAGATCACTGCACAAAAGGCCTTTCATTCATTATCAAAATCGATCATCCGGGCTAGAGAGGAACACTCATAGTATGTGGGGGATTTTTCAGAGTGGCTGTACGCTGTACAGTTTTTACCCCAATGAAATTATATTTTTTGCTTCTAATTTTTTTCCGAATGAAAATTACAAATTTGCCTGCTTGTCCACACGTATTATAAGTTTGGGGACTACCGCTCCCAGCCCTCACCCCTACTACCTCATATGCATATGAGGGAGACAAAATATTCACTGGAACACTATTTACGTAAGCAGTGTAATGCTCAAAATTTCATGCGTTATCACAAGTTTTGGTCTTGTGTGTATTTTAATGGTAAAGTTCACCGGGCTATTTATTTTGTCCAAAGAGCGAAATCAAACCCCTGATTTTAGTACTGTAAGTCTGTAGGCTTATTACTGTCCTGCTGGGGGACAAATTTAAGTCAAATGGTTTTAATGATACACCACATTAAACCACAACTGAATATTTCTTATTATGCGAATGCCCTATCTGAGCTGGTGAAGCAAGATTGTAATTAGTAATACTTATTATAACATTAGGTGTTGGTTTCACTATATATATCTTTAATTACATTTTTTATTTAATACCTTAGGATTTTCAAGAAGAATGAGCGTATAATATTATTTCGACCACAATACATTCTTAATGAACGATATTTTATGTTTAACATAGATCTTATTAGGCCATATGAGACCTAACAAACACAGTGTTCCGGTTACAACTGCCATCTGCTAATTGTTAAAAAAACAACAAAAAGACCTAGGTGTATAACTTCACCCTGTTATTGTTGCAGAACTAGTTAAAACTTTTGATTTTATCTTGATGTCATGTTTATATATATATAGTTAAAAATTAATTGGCTTTCTTTTAGTTTTTGGTTATAATTGAAACTATTATTGAAGTGTGAGTCATAGATAAGACACGAAACCCACAGAGATAAAAATAATTATTATAACATCTTTATGGAATTACCTTTATTAATAAGAGGTAAAATCACCATATAGGCCATTTTTCCTTAAAACCATATTTAAAGTATGTGTTAGATACGCTTCAAATTGAAAATTTGGATGTTCTTTTTATGAAGTCGTAAGAGAATCACGTATTTGAAACTTAAAATATTCTATCCCAAGAATTGCCATGTTTATTTTCTTCAGCATATTTTAAATAAGCATATTATTCTAGTTACAAGAGTCTTTTATTTTTTATTTTAATGAGTTTAAAACAATCACGTGATTAATATACAAATAGCACCAAAGGCGTTGTTGGGAATTTAAAAGGTACAGAGTACGGAATTCATTAGCGTTTCAGCATGAAATCGATTGTGGTTTTCTATTCTGACCTTCCAAGATACCAACTGGGGATTTGGGGTAACGCTACGATGTGCAAGTGCCTTGTGACGCTCTGCGCAACTATAGTAAGTTGTAGTAAAACAGAACTGCATGCGATTTTGAAACTATGGATAAATGCTATAGAAACTTTACAAACTATTTGTTGAAGATGGTTTTCAAAAGTAAATCAGTAGAAATCAAAAACTTCTCGCAATTATTAAACTAAACGTATCTTCTTAAACTTTCACATTTAAACTACCACAAATTATATTAGTTAATAAATAAAGATGAAGAGAATTTTTAACTTAACAAACTTAAACTTGTAGTTATTCAGAAAAGATATCAGAAACACTTTATTCCTAACTAATATGCTATAAATTCTGCAACATTTGATATTTCTGTTATTAAAAGCTTATGAAAAATTAATCTTCAATTAACAAATTACAAAATCTTTGGACTTAAAATCCACATTATACAAAACAAATATATACATTTAATACAGTCTCGTATATTTTTATTTCAAAAATCATGGTCTCCAATAGCTTACATAGAAAAACATATGTTTATGACTATAGTTCAACCGGCTCAAGCAAAATCTCATTTTACCTTTCTGATACCAACTGGGTTTACTAAGTATGATATTTAAGGTGGGGTTTTATTGAATTGACTGGCAAAGCTGGTTAGGTTCAGTACTCATTTTATTGTGATCATTCATAAAACATGCATTTCTGATAGTGGATAAGCGGGCATCCTTCTTTGTAACTTCATTTATCTTCCTCTAGTCAATGCACAACCTTGTGCATTTCTTTTGCATACATACAATAGATGATACCCAAAAAACTAGTATTTCGTTATATTACTTCTTGTTCCTTGATGTCTCCTCGGTTTATTTTGCGAGTGGGAGTTATCTAGGCAAATGATGTGTTTTTCAGCATCAGTCTTATTAAAATATTTTTTTTGTTTAGCTTAAGTCATGAGGTCCACTGAGTTTTTGTGAGTCAATCAAGAACGAACTCCCCAGTTTCGGTTATATAGCTCTTTTAAGTGAGACAGTAAATTGTTCTCAATTGAGGATTTGATACGAGACTTTTTTAAACTTCATTTCATAGATGATCACTTCTGATGTCATACGATGAGGAAGTAATATATATATATATATATATATATATATACAGCTTAGTAGCTTGCAATGTCCTATACATATTTTACTTGAATTTTATGGTAGTTGTGTTCATGACTCTAAAGATGATAGTTGTTTGAGATCCTTGAGAGTTTTAACCATTAATTCATCATTGCATGTTCAGGTGTTTAGTTCTACTACAACCCAAAAAGTAGATGGAACTTTATTTCTAACAAATCCTTATATGAGTTTTTACTTGCTGATACAATAATTGCTATCATTGTTGTCACTAGAAGACCATTTTCTATTGTAGTAGTCGCCATGTAGTACACAGAGATATTGTATTAATAAACTGTGAAGCTATTTGAAACTAGTTAATTCTTGCATCTATATCCCCATGTGAAGACAGTTCCCAATATGCATTATTTCTCATTGTCTATTACCCACAAATCATGATGCGTGGATAAGCTTCTACACCAAAGATAACTTCCAACTGTTCTCTTGTGGAACTTTATGTCCAATTTCTGTGTGCTTCAATCAATTTTCATTCTTTATTGATGGTTATAATTGTAGACACAGTGTCGATCAACACACTGTAAGACGTACCATCAATAAATTGATTGACTCGCAGATTGGTTTCTTTAAATAACGAATTTCCTATCTCGTTTGGAGTAAATTGGTTGTTCTCAGTTGAACCCTTTTCAATAAGTCGAATAATTTTTGTTTTTTGTTTCTCACTAATGGTTATCTCTCTTTTTTTTTTTTTTCGTTGGACCCTAAGACTCATCTTTTGGATATTATCTCCTTGGTGATTTATTCTTTACACCCTTGGCTGAAATGATCATGTTTCCCACAACACATTTATAACACTACTGTTTATTTAATATATTTTAAGAAGAGTTTTTATTCAAACTTCTTTCGTTAGTACTACTAAAGCAACATATACCTACACAGCTTCTAGTGTGCTCTCCCATCGAGAGTTTTGGTGATGATGCAGATCTATTTTTATCATACCTCTGTGTTATTTCTTCTCTGTCAAGTTGAACTAAGATTATGTACATCTAAATCATGAGGTTGACCCGACAAGCTAACTTTGTGCTGAAAGTGTCAGTAACTGTAGCCTATTAATTAAAGTATTCTGTAATGTATTGCAATAAATTTTCTTTTACTTTCAGTCAATTTCTGCTTTCAAGAGTATCATAGTGTGATTGTTTGTTTTTTAATTTCTCGTAAAGCTACACGAGGGCTATCTGCCCCCAAGTTAGTCATCACCACCCACTGTGAACTCTTGGGCTACTCTTTTACTAATGAACAGTGGGAGTGACCAAAATTTTATAACGCCCCCACGAAAAAGGGTGACTATGTTTGGTGCGAGGAGGATTCGAAACCGCCACCCTCAGATTACGAGTCAAATGTCTTAACCAACTGACAATGCCGAGCCCCATAGAGTGAACTTTTATTCATAATTCAATATATTTTAACTCTTTCTGTCCTAAGTAATCCAGGCGGTTCTTCATTATGGACACTTGTTGTTAAAGTACAGAAAAACAAAACTGACATAATTAGTATAGTGTAATGATAATAACGATGATATTTTTGTGATTTCTGTGCAAGAAAACAACATAAAAATAAACAGGCTCATTCATGAATTGCTTTTAATATTCATTATGGAACAATGAACGCTATGACAGAAACAACATATATCCTGCAATGTGGCAAACAGGTACGTTTCTAGTAGAGAACACACCAAAGAATGAGAAAAAATCCTGGATAAATATATCGTTAACAAAACACATGTATTGTTATGTAATCATTAAATAAGATGATATTTGATAATGCATTTCTGTATGTCTCCCTTAGATGGGATTTTAACTTGTGAAAGTGACATTATGCCGTTACGTGATAATAGCAGTAATTCTAATATGTTAGATGTACTTCCGCAGCGTCCCCGAAGAGAAAATAAAACCAAAATTAAGAATAAAAATATTTTTATTTATTATTTTTGAAGTTATATGTCATGCATATATTATAGCCTATAGAACGTATAATTCTTTTAGACATTCATGGCATGCACAAATTTTGCTTACATAATGACAACACGAATTGTAAATTTAAGCATTCCCTATGTGACATTATTACAATGTTTACTAACTGACTGATAGACAAACTGCTGTTGCGTTGTGGTGAACTGGTTAAAATAGGTTATCGGTACAGGTAGCCTTTGGACCATTTCAGGAAAAATACAGGGTATCCAGCATAGAACTTGAAGTTTTAAAAGTTAACCATATGCAAGTACTCTTGATTGATCTCTGTCAGATAAGTTGATGAATATAAAATTATTATGTTAAAAAACTCTTTTGCACAAAGAAGGTTAACACTCAAGGTTTCATCTCAATACACCCTTTAGTGGAAAAATTAAGTGTTACTGTACTTGAAGTATCGTATTTGTTGTTTTTTTAAGTAACTTACTTACATCTTTATGTGTGACGACACAAGCGACCAAATGTATCAGCTGCGTTCATCTATAAAAGAGAAAATATTTTTCTTTTAATCCCAACAAGAGTCATTAGAAATCTGCCCAAAAATGAAAATAATAAAAAAACTTGGAAAAAAGTCAACATTTACACGAGAAAATAGTTCTGCACAAACTTAAATTAATGTAATAGATGAATAACAAAGAAGTTGTTTTCTTACTCCTTCGAACACTGAGGTGTTATAATTTGATGGTTAATCCTACTGTTCACTGGTAAAAGATGGTCCAAAAGTAGGCAGTGGTTGTTGTCAGCCAGTTGTCTTTCTCGTGGTCAGTAGTTCTAAATCAGTGGCGTCAGCATAATATTAGTAACTTTGAATTAAAACAAACAATATTAATAAACATCGATGCAAGATATATGAAAAAAAAAAATAAATAAAGCAATTAAATAAGAAAGTATTATATAATTGACACTTCAAACAGAATTCAGAAAAATATGAAGATAATTGTACGTTTTACAAGCCGTTTATTAATGGCAATGGCTTTGTCAGTCTAAGTATCATTAAGCACAGACTGATATGTTTTGCAACAAAAAAGAAAAAGAAATACTTTAAGTTAAACTTCACTGGAAAAACTATCCACAGAATATGTAACGACTGAACAAAAAATTTACAGAAGGATCTTCTACTGTACAATCTAGGCAATAGATTGTGTAACAACAAAGGTAAAATTGAAAAGCATAATAACAGTAGCATTTATCAGTTAGCATGTCAAGACTACAATAGTGTGTACATAAGTCAAACAGGACATTCTATAAAAACGAGAATTAACGAACATTTTAGAAGGTGGATATTAAGGAAAAATTATTCAAATTTTGCATCCCACCTTATTGAAACTAATTACCAACTTGATCTGGATAAAACTGCACAGTTTTTACATATCATTAAAGGTTAAAACTAGAAAGTCTGGAAATTTTATGAAAACAAATAGAAGCCTAGAAACAAATCCGGAAAAAGTTCCAAACGATCAAACAAACTTAAACTCTTTCCTACAAGTCTTGAGGTAAATGTCAAGGTTAATTTCGGTTCTGTTGTCAAACTATTTACAAACGTGTTTACAAATAATTTCAGACTGTTCCTGATGATGCGTTTACTGACGAAACCATGATCGTTAATAAATTAACTACTTGTGAAATGTGCAATTGTCTTTGTTTTTTCTCAATTCTATGAGAAAATATAAAATGTTTAACCAGACTAGGCAAACATGCCACAATGAAAAGTCGAAGATTACCTTGCTATACCTCTAAAATACTTAAACATTTATGATAATATCATAGAAAAGGATCCAACAGAGAAAGATGGGAAAGTGATAAACATTACAAATGGAACTGATGAATGGCGTAAGTCATATAGTCATTAATTTTACCCTTTCATAAACAGAATAGAATATAACTTTATTCAGTAGTATTTTTATACATTTATTTGCAGCTGATGCATATATGATTAATGTCGAAAGGTCGTTGACATGTAGTAGTCCTTTTACTCGGTTAAAATTGCATACAGTTGAATAGAAATTTGTAGCTCTGGTCGTTTATCTCAAACCTCTTGGAAAAGGACAAGCTCATGTGAAAGTGTGTTTTAGACACTTATTCAAGTTGATATGAAATAAGGGTTTTTATCTCTATAAATGTTCTATGTAGAGTTAGGTTCTGGCTTACTAATTTGGCATTATGCTGTGTAGATGTTTTGTAAATGCTTTTCTTTAATTCTTTAGTAGCTAGTTAAAGGATAAAAGAATTACAAGTCAGTCGGTAAGTGAGAGAAACTTGATAACACCCAACTGTGAATAAAACTTTTATTTGTTTATTTAGATTTCTTTCATTCACTATCCAATTTTGATTTATTCTCTGTTTAACTGCCCTGAATGTGTAATATTGCAAATATCTTAACTTCACTGTTGTTTGCCTGTGAACCTAAATATCACAATTAAAATAATACATATTGTTCTTTGCTAGTTTTGCAATCATGTAATGCAATGGCTTTGCGACAAATAATGCAAAGCTAAACGTGTTAAGAATACTTCTTTATATGAACAAACTAGGTAAGTAGATGTTCAAGTCAAGAAAATGAAACTAGACTTGTCAGAACTTTTAAAGCAACAAATGTAACTGGGAATATATTCAAGACCAGAAGACATATGGTAAAAGAACACATTTTTAACACTTTATTGGAATTGAGGTTCTAGTAATGGTAATAGGTCTGCTATTATTTATTTCAGTTATCATGACCATGCTCATCAACTAGAGCAAAAAAGCCTGGTACAACAAGTAGAGAGGGCTATTATGAACAAAAAATTCTCCATTGAGATGAGTCACTTATTTGAATCAGATTATAAAGATCCAAACCAAGATTTTATCGATATATTTTTTCTAAAGCTGCTGCAGAATGTCTTTATTTTGGAAGGACAGAAACTAATTTACTTGTTAGACACAGGACACCAAATTGCCGTAATTTATTAAATGTTTTCCATGTAAAATCACACGTGGTCAGGCACTAATGATTGGATAGAAATAAAAGGAATAAATGGACTATACCTTATCCTGGATATGAGATATATTTTTTCTTAATCAAGAGATTTGATTGCAAATGATTCAGAGAATTAACGTATGAAATTGAAGAAAATCAATGCTCCTGGAGTTTAACGTGTATTAGGATTCAAGTGAAAATGTAAGATATGTGTATTGGATTCATAAACATATTTTCGAATTTTCAACTAAAATGTACAATTGACACGTTAAAAAAGAATTAATTACCTTACACTGCTATAATTGAACTACTTCCATTATACAAATATCATTTTCTAGCCAACGAATAGAGAAGGTTGAGTATGTTATATCAAAATGATTTTGAATATAGAAATAAAAAAGCTCTGTGACAATCACAGGCGTTATAAAGTCACAGAAAATCAGAATGTAACAGTTACATTTTACCCTTTTGTAAATAGCGTAATGCATCATAAATTGATTACTTTTAAAAAGGTATCTAACAGTCGACACAAAGTATTAATACACTTATATCATAAAGATGTTTTTGTCAGGAATTTAGAATTTTCAAAATGAACATACAATTTATTTAATAGCATTGAAAATAAACGAATATGAATTAACTTGGGGCCCAGGACTACCAAGGATACTTACAATAAGTCTTAACTCTGTGAAAGTAAGCAAAGTTTGGTATTTTGTAACTGTCAGGAATCCACGAACATAAAGTCTGAGAGAAAAGCTATTCAGACATCCATGTATTACACGCAATAATACATACCATGATCATAACCGTTCATTTGGAAAAGCGAGGTAAATTGTTTCCATGACATATCAGTTCAAGTTATATATCTTAAGCAGCGACAGATAAAACTGGTTTCATGGTTTTCCACATGAAACATACCAGTCATGCCCTTAGGTCTCTTTACGAGTTTAGTGTTTAAATGGGTGTTTGGAAAACATCACCTCATACACTAGACGTATTGTGGAAAGTTTCGCAGAGAAGAGGTGTGCTTTAGGGATGCCAGCCTTCATGGTTATTGTCAAGATATAAGGTCATCAGTTAGAACAAGATGGGATATGACAATTTGTAAAGATACAGTAATGCTTCAAAATCATTCTAGTATAATGTTCTCAAGTTGCGTATATGATAGTTTATAAATATGATGAAGTTACATCAGTTTATATTTCTAATTTGAATGAACAAGATGCTTGGTTACATCCTAATATGAGGATTGAAAAATGTAATATTGTATTGGAATATTAGATACATAATTATGCAGCATGAGTTAAGTCTTCATAGGAGATTTTAGCTTCTTTTTTAGTAAAGAATGGCAAGAAGAAAACTAGTTTTATTCATGAGAAACTTATGCAGCTTTTAGAAAAAATTGCAACATACGTAGCTCCAATGATTTGGATTAGTGTGACATTATGCTTTATAGAATTTTAACTAAAGGTGATGTTCCAAACAAATTACTTCATCAAAGAATTCTGTCATATCAAATGCCTGAAGTTAGAAATGCTACAAACCAATGGCATTATCCACGAAATTAGAAGCTCATATAAAAATTAATAATAAATGTGAAGAATGAAAATGGAACCTCATGTTTGTTCGACAAATATCTGTTTTTGGATGCAAAAATAAGAGTATTAAGTTATTCCTTACCGAGAACATGTAAAGAAGCTAAATAATTCACAGAGTAAGATTTGACATAAGGATAAAATAGATAAAAGTGCTATTCAAGTAGGATTAGATACTTTAAAAATTTTTAGAATGCCAGAAAGATTTCAATAGCTGTGGTTATTATGCTCAGGGATTACAAGTCTTTGTTTTGGTTTCTGTTTTCAGATGATTACATATTGATTTTTTGCAAGTACCCTCAGAGAACATTTGAAAAGGCTTAGTTTTTAAGAGATTGGGAAAACATAACTTAAAATTGAAGACTAAAATGCTATTCCAAACATAATTCTTGCACCGTGTTCATACATCTAGGAACTTTAGAGAGTATTACACATCTTTACTTCCCAATACCATTTACAGAACACTTTCCTCCAAAACTAATATTAAACATGAAAAGTTCACAGTCCTTACTATGTATAAGTTTGAGTTTAAGCACAAGTTCATAATTTGAAGAGTAACTTATATTAAAAGCAACAAAATGTTTATCCTTGAATAAACACAAGGACAACATAGATGTTTCTCTTATTGCAAAAAAATACCACCTTCTATGTGCATACTACTTAGCATTTGCAATTGAAAAGGCCCCAAATAAGAATAGCTAAAACAAGAACAGTATATATTGGCTTTCTTTGTAACTTAATAAGAAGAGATAAGTATGGATTGTGACAAAATGAAACTGGTTAGTAAACAATCACAACTGCTAAATGCTCATCAGTTTTGTTTTCTTTGTTTTTGAATTTTGTGCAAAGCTATACAAGTGCTATCTGCACTAGCCATCCCTAATTTAACAGTGTAA
The DNA here is from genome assembly GCF_004210375.1 of Tachypleus tridentatus. NCBI lineage: Eukaryota > Metazoa > Arthropoda > Merostomata > Xiphosura > Limulidae > Tachypleus > Tachypleus tridentatus. Next base: position 44,664,295 of record NC_134825.1, on the reverse strand, counting down.
GACAGCTAGTCATCACCACCCACTGCCAACTCTTGGGCTACTCTTTTACCAATGAATAGTGGGATTGACCATTACATTATAATGCCCGCACAGTTAAAAGGGTGAGCATGTTTGATGTGACAAGTATTTGAACCCGCAATCTTCAGATTATGAGTCGAGTGCCTTATCCACCTGGCCATGCTGGGTCCTTTGCAGACTGGATTGCTGCATTGGCTGTTAGAGTTATTCATAAGTTACTGTACAAAAAGAAAAGCTTCACAATCAAAGTAACATAATATTTTATCAAATTTGACTTTTCAGATGAGCCCATTTATATTCTTACTCTCCTTATAAGATGAAAATCCATAAATTAATCCTAATACAAAAAATTTCTACAACAAATGCAAAAAAAAAAAAATCATATTCTGAAGTCACAATTGTTTTATTAAAATACATTTAATTGTATTAAATTTGTCATATAAAAGCAAAAATATTTACAAATACACACACAGACAATACACACAATATATATATCTACATTAAAAAAATTGTCACAATTTTTGGACCAATAACCCCAACATATCACATAATAGTAAGCAAGCATTTTGAAATCACAACCTTGTACATGTTACTGTAAGTTTTACTTCAAAAAAGAAGTTTAAGAATCATAAATATACTGGCCTTATCCTACTTATGTATATATACAACTTTTATTTTTTGCATAGTCATAAACTGTGCATTCATTTTAGTTTATACATTGTCAAAAATATTCAACACTAAGATGATAAAATCACAATCATGAAAGATATACAACTGTATGACACCTCTGAAAGTATATTCAAGATCACAACAGACCAAAAAAGTTTTAAAAGTGAAAGCAATGATTAAAAAATACTGGACATACAAACTATTTTCTTTAGTAGGAAAAAGCATGTTATATCACTGTCAGTGTTAGTTTACTCAATACACTGTATAATTAAATGTTCTATTATAGCATATTCTTTCAAACTAAGTTTAACCTCATATTTGTTGTCTGAGTCGTGTTCCATAACTCAATGTTTTACATGAATGCTGGATATGTTTGACTTCCTTTAAAAAAAATGTTAATGGGGTAACATTTTCAGGAAATTGAATCATGAGCTTTGAAGAAGCCAAAAATTATATTCTTGAGGGTGAACCTTCTGAAACTTCTTAAGCCAGGCCTTCTTCTCTTTCTCTGAAATCTGACTGCTGTTTTGGATTGTTGACAGCAGTTGTTGCAAAGCCTGAATGGTTATAATATTATGATGCTCCTTGAATACTTCCTCTGAGACTTGCTCACAGAAAACTGGACCTGAGAGACCACAGAATAACAGTTTATCTTTATTTTTAAAAGATAATTTGGCCTAGAGTATCTAGAAAAAAAACAAACTTTAATGTTTAGATGTTAGAAATAAATATATGCAAGATAGTTAAAAATTCACTTAATGAATATTGAACCAGGAAGTCAAATTACTATTTTATCAAATAATCAAGCAACTTTAATATTTGAATTATTTATTCAGGTTTATCAAAAATTTAATAGCATGATTTAAAGATACAATTTGTTATATCAAGAGTAATTACACAAGTCAGATAAGGTTTGAAAGGTATAATAAGCTTGAGGGATAATAATCTAATGCAACACCATTTGTTAACTAAGTTACTGTAAGCATTGAAAATATTTAATTACATAGCCATTTTCCCCATTCCTACACTTAGCTTGTATTAATTAGATGTGTTTGCTAGAGACTTTTATTTAGTATTACTTATTCTTATTAAAGACTTTACATGAAAATTATCTTAAAAATCTCTGCTGTTGTGTGATAAAAATTCTGAATGAATAAAAAGTGATCTAGTCAAACACTGTGTTTATAATATAATGACTATATACCAGCCTGTTAAGCTGGTTTACATTGTATGAAAAGTTGACAGCTTACTACACAGTGAAGCAGAGTTCAAAATTATTATATGTATTTCCCAAATGAAATAAAATGATACATAGCTGGATACAATAGAAGGGAAAAATTAATTTTTATGGAACTGGTTATATGTCTAAAGAATATTTCCTAAAAATGTTTAAGTATTGAACCACAATTCAGAACTGCAGGAATATCAAGATATTCTCACTCAATTCATAAGTTTGTTTGTTGTTAAAAAAAAAAAGCTACATAACAGGCTATCTGTGCTGTGTCCCCTACAAGTATTGAAACCCAATTTCTAGTATAGTAAATCATCAGACCATTGAGCCAAAATTCGTAAGAAAGAAATATTCATTTAAATCTACTAAATTTCCTTGATAACTTTAAACTCAAATTATTACAAAAACAACAACAACAACAACAAAAAACAACAACAAGTTAACAACTAGAAAGCCAGGTACAGTTTCCATCGAAATCTATCCTAGTGGGACATTGTTCAATGTACTATAATAAAGTAATTCTAACTTAAGTATATTATTAATGGATACTCAACAAGTCCTCAGCAGAATTTCAGTAAAATTTAACTGAACTTTCACAGATTTTATAAATTTAAAAAACATGTATCCAAAAATATAACAAAACAAACAATAGTGTGGCCAAAACAACTTGCAGGTCCCACTTTGTTTTTAATAAGAATGATAATTTTGTAATTTTCCACTTTCTGTAGCTTAAACTTCGGTAATCCAAACTATCGCATGTTTTAAATGTATGTATTCTGATAAATCCTTACTTTACATACCAAATTTCAAGGCGATCCATTAAGAAACACACAAGATATAAAACCTCCAATTCTGATTGAAATTGTTCTGTTTTGTTTTTCTTTGCACTAAAAGTATGAAAACTATTTGATAGAAAAAATAGTTAACATTTATGGATTTGTTTTTTCTTTCAATTTTTGGTAAAATAATAGATCTTCACAAATTACAATTAGGTGTAAATGTAATCAAAATATAATTCACATGTGCAAAGTTATTGAACAAAAACCAGAAAATTTTGACCAAAATGTTTGCACACACCTATGTAAAAAGCCACATGACTTATTATCCAAAACTTTTACTACAGTTTCACCTTAGAGTAAGAGTAGACAGTTTTTAGTTTTGTTATTCAAATTAATGGTGGCTAATTTAGAACAGCAAAAGTTGAAAATGTATGCAGATACACAGGTACCAGCCAAACAAACTAGATTAGTGGTTACCTGCTCAAGTTTTCAAAAGAATCAAAGGGAGAATGGTTATTATTCATTTCCAACCTTTAAGCACAAATTTGCTAAAATGTATAACATTCTCTTAATTAAAGTGTGTTTAGTGTCACATGACATTAGCTTAAGCAATTAGCATAAATAACGATGCTTGATATAGCTGTATCAAGTGCATGTGGATAAGAAACTGTTAATCTACTTCCTTGGTATTACTATAAAGGAAGTTATTAAAAGTGTCTCAGGGGAGAAAACTCTACAATTATATATTTTAAAGAATCTTATTGCTCTGTAAGGTATAGGTGAGTTCTGAATAATAGGGTTGTGATCCTAAAGCTGGTGTTCAATATCACTGTCACTTTCTTACCTGCCATAATTTGTTGGTGGGTAATTGACATAAAATCATATCTAATAAAAAAAATCTGAAAAAACAAAATGTAGCCAGAAAAAAGGATTGAGTGTACAGCTTAAAGGAATGAAATCAAAATTGGCAGTCAAACTGGTAGCTACACTTATAGCACTGATGAGAACTCTGCAGCAAGTTTTCATTCATTCATTCATTAGTTAGCTAAACCATGTATTTTGTTTTACTCACCACCATACTCCAAACTGAACAAAATGTGGCCTGGCTAACTAATGAATAAAATATTTACTGTCAAATAGTTGTCAGTGTTATAAGTGTAAATATCTGTTTGGCTGCCAATTTTGATTTTAATCCTTTTAAGTTGCATGCTCAATACTTTTTTAGCTACACCCTTTTCTTGCACCTAAGATGTTTTTGATTAGATTCAATTTACTACAGAATGTATTAAATACTTTTGGTTATAATTGTGAATATCCCATAAGTTATATATCTATAATTTATTTATGGATAAAAATATTTATCTACTTTAAAGAATATTACTTAAGAACTTGTGGCATGTTCATTACTTTTATATGGAGGCAAAAGCACACACGGTGAAAAAGTGAGCATTATACCATCATGATTATTGATTGGTCTATTGCACTGTTTGTGCTCATGCAAACAGTATGTAATAAACACATCTTTGTTACTGTAGTATATGACTTGTCGCACAGAAACAAGTCTCATACTTTGCACTTGTTATCAGTGACTGGATTTTTCATAATGGAAATCAGAGTGTTTGCTACTTGGAATTTTCTGGAACTTTATATTTGCATGCAATACAAAGTGAATTAAAATATAAAACTGCAAAATTAAGAAACTGAGCTGTTTCAGGTAATCAAAGGCTAATTCCTGTCCAGTTATAATATTTTTCTTTCCCATTTACCATGTAATAAAAATGGATTTTATCTGATTCCAGTTTCATTACAATCATGCTTGCACGAACGAAATTCCTTCATTCATCAAAGCATTCTCCAAATCATTTTGTAACTTCTTGCACAATATGTGTAATATGTTGTCAGAAAACGTGTACGACTGGAACACGTGTATTAATACAAGTTTGTTTTGTTCTACATTTGTATGATGGTAAACAAGGATATTACAGGTTTTTCAGACATAGAAATTCTAGAACTCAAAGTGATAAAATGCAAAACTTGTCTGTTAACATTTTGAATAAACTGTCATAAGAAGTATATAATGCACTTGGCTACAATCGTGATAAAAATGATCAGTCAACAGTGAACATATGTTGTATAATATACCAAGAATAAGGAACAGATCAGTCATATTCAGTGACTATTTTTATATTATTTAAATAATGTATTTCAGATTATATGATATGCTGACCATAGAATTGATTTAGACAGCTGAAAACTTGCAAAGTAATACACAAAAAATATATGTATAATTTTTTTTAGTTTTATTTAAGAAGCATAAATATGGATGATAAAAATAATAATCTATCTTAGAAACATATTTCAATCAGTATATTTTTTTAATCTGACAAACTCTAACTAGAGCACCTCATTAGTGAATACCAAATAGTGAACAACCACCTAACTTCAGCAGGCAGCTGTATTTCATGCCCAGGGAAATAAATTTTACTGCAAAGTTTGAGACAGACATTTATTCAAAATTTAAAAATAAGGAATATTATATAGGAATAAATTCAGTCAGAAATCTTTCTTTATAAATGTTAAGGTCAGATTACAAAATAAACAAACAAAGGTTGCAACTTGAATTTAAATATTTGCTCCTTTATTAATTATTTAAATGAAATGTTAATGGGTATTCTTAACATAATATTTAATTTTTAATTCCACTTTATGAATGTAAAGAAGAGACCTTATACTTAAATAGCAATACAGTGGTATAATAATTATATTTTGGTTACCCGTACCTGGGCTCAATATTTTAACAACCAGATTTTAGAAGTTTTTGCAAATAAGCTTAAAAGTACAATTCGAATCATGCAATAAAACAAAAAACCCCTCAAGTTAACAAAACTTTCAAAAAAACATTTAAGGAGTGGAAACTGTCAGACTTTAAAATAAATGTCTGTGAACTTCTGTTATGCATCACAAATAATTTAGACAATAACTCTCCTTCAAAGTCTATGTCTTTCAAAGACTGGAAAATAAAAGCTGAGAATTCTATAGCTTTCTAGGATTAGCACCAATACTATAAATTATCCACTTATGGACATCTTTCTATCTAATAATTAAGAGGATCACAATTATTTTTAACACCTTTTTTTAGTGATATGTAGTTTTGTTATCACAGATCTAGTGTTCATCTTAATCAACTATTTCTATTAATCTTTTGTTAATCTATCCTCAGCTTATTAGTTTTTTTCAATATGCACCATCTACTGTATATCTGCCTCTGCTCTATAACAGTTTCACTCTTCAGTATTAATTGAACTTGAGAAAAATTAACCAAAATTAAAAAAATATTTGTACCTACCTCTAATTATGGATTGAGAGTTTAACAGATGAGACACAGAGAATATCAGTGGTGTCTTAGAGATACAAAAATCCAGGAAGATGTCACTGTGATTCTGAGGAATCAGAGCGTGTGACAGCACAGAACCCGAGAAGTCTCGAATGATGGCCTTATGATTAGATACCTGATAAAAATTAAGATTAGGAACTTAAAAGAAAAATCTCAGTCAAGCAAAATCACATTATAGTCCTAATATTTTTTTACAAATGAGCCATCATAATGTTCACATTAAATAACAAACAAATGTCATTCCACATAAATATTCTTATAAAATTCATGAACTTATGAATAATTATTAAAACTTTTGTAAATAAATGGTGAAACAATAAACATTTTTGATAAAAGTAATAATAGAACATATACTCACCTCTTTATCAACAGAAACAAATATGTCACAAGAAACCAACTTGAGAAACTTAAGTAACTTGTGCAGTTGAAGACGACGCTGCCATGGTAGAACTATCATAAGAAGCTGTAATACTGTTTGTGCTCGATGAAGTTTATTTTCTCTGAGAAGATGGATAATGGCTATGTATATGTCTATGTATGAATCAGGAAGAATGACAGATGGTAAGGTTTGATAGTATTCTACTACTGTTTGATAACAATGCTGCTTGCATGCCTGAGCTGACCACAATTTATCAATACCAGAAGGAGGTCCATAAGTACAGGCTGTTGCTTCTCTCACCCAAGGAATCCATTTTAAGTCTTGTCGCATAGTGGGCTTAATAGCAAAGTTCACCCTGTGGTTTTCCGAGATGGGAGATTCAGTTTTTAAACAGACTTTTGGGAGGTCATAACATGTCATCAATATCGGCTCTAATATTGGAACATCAATCAAAGATAATAGATAGCTTAAGGCTGCTTCTCTTACATGATCCTGAACTAAAAGAAATATTGAAATGAGTTTCAAAATATTAATGCACTGGTTTAATCATAAAATAACATCTAAGATCATATATATACACAAAAGCTAGATTAAACTTTGAACTGCAATTCTTGGCCAAAAAACTAAGCATTTGGTTGTGTTCTATGCTTACCAATTCATAGAGATAGTAAGCATTAGAATTTCTTTAAAGAAAAAAAAATGCTATGTTAGAGCTACAGAAAATATCTTTAAAATTCTGACTACTAGTTAAAATCTGTAAGATTTTGTTAAAGTTAATGAAAATGTACTTATATGTTAACATACTTTGCAGAGTTGCAAAGCAGCCATATATAGAGTCTAGTAAAATACTAAGTGTTAAAAATAACTCCACAAATCAATTTATCACTAAATGAAATACAAATTTAAGACTTTTTTTTTCAAATTTTAGGAATTTGAAGTGAAAATAAAATAGAATAATGTCTTTTTTGTATCCAATCCTTTAAAACAGTTTTGATAACACAACTACATGACTTTAATGGTTCTGTCCATCTAAACACAGCCACTCACCACATTACTACTGCTAGATACAATGTGAAATTCTGTTATGTATTGTCATCCCAGGAATAAAATGAAATTAACAAAAAAAAATTATTAAACATGAATACCACTTAATTTCTTTAAGGAGAACTTTTCAAAGGAAGGGTTTACAAATGAAGATCTTTTATATTTGTTTCTTGATTCTGTCTTTTTCAAGTTCCCTCTTAGACAAGTTCAAACAGGTGCAAGATCTTGTTGAAAAGAAACATGTAAAACAGATTTACTGAAATTCGTGTCAGATGACTGATGTGCAAATAAAGGTTTCATCGATTTACTGTTTACAATTTCTAAGACCAGTTTTTCAGTGCTAATGAATCAGAAATTGAATTTTTGTTATTGAAATATCTCTTTCTCTTCTTTAGTGTAAATATATATATAACACAAAATTGTTTAAGTTTTCTAAGCTCTGATTTGAAACACCCTTAGTAATATCACTGCTAAGATCTAAATTTAGTTCAAGGGTCTGAACATAGAAGCTGCCTACTACTTCACTGAATACTTGTAATGTATTCTCTACTTTATTTTTATATATGAGAAATTGCACTATGGTTGTTTCAAGAAGAAAAGAATTCCAGTTTCCTGTGATTAAAATGTTAATTGTATGAGTGATCTTTACTTCATATTTTAAATAGTCAATTGTATTTTTCAATTTAACATATCACAGTGCAATAAACTTCCACTTATATAATCAGCTATTCTTCTGTTTTCTCCAATATATACAGTTTACTTTTGATTTAACTTGTCATAAATCATTATGTTTGTCCTTAAAGAACCAGGTCCTCATATCTTTAACTAATGTAGGGATTAGGTGACTGTGTTATATTTATCCTTGAAATTAGATTATTTTCCTTAACTGAAAAATGTATGTTAGAAACTCATCTCCACACCAAATTTAGTTACTTTCCTCATCTTCACCTCTTCTGTGCATTCTTCCAAAGGGAATTGCATGCCACTGGCTTTGTGAAAATTCCCACTTAATTTCACATGCAACTGCATTACTGCATGATTATGTCATGATACAGCACAAGCCCTTTACCAATATGAGGGTAACACACCTTCCATGCACTTCCCTTATGCATTTGCACTTACAAGTCTTTATTCTTTGAGGAGGAAAGTGAGAAAATGTGCACCAGATGTGGGGAGGATGGGTAGGAATGTGTGGGAAGGTGAATATCTATTGGAAATAGATTTTAAGGTCAGAAAAGTGTTAGTTTCTGAAATGAATACTTCCCTCCTCATGCAGTTTAGTTAGAATCTCACACCGAGATGGTGCAAATATTACTTAGATTTTCTTTAGAAAGCATTTGAAGTATGAAAATAGGATATGACATCTGATGGCAAGGGCTTTACACAGGCACACCCATGAGAGACCACATCTTGTCTCATTCAGGATATACACCTCATCTGTACAGGTAAGAATTGGTAAATGACCATTCAAATACCCACACACAATACATGGAAAGCCAATACATGTAGTGAGGTTAAGACTTGTTCAGACCAAAACTTAAGTTAACCTTCTCTACCATCAGACTTCACAAGTTAGAATCAGCTATGACAGAAGGGCACTTGAGATAAGTTCATGCTCACCTTCTCAACCATATGTAGTTAGTGATGTGTGAAGTATCACAAATATACATGTGGGGTGATCTGCACTACAATTTTGATCTTACTCTAGCCATACTGATTTGGTTCAAATCAGTAAAGATTCTCCATATTCCAACACCCCAGCAGCAAGTTCTTCCATACTCCACTCGATGAGGAAAAAAGGGGTACATGTAAAGGAGACCCATGTGCCTAGATCCCCATCAGTATGAAAAGGTCTTTTATTCAAGACAATGAAAAGGGTGACCATAAAACCCTATTTTTAAAAGCCAGCAAATACAAGCCAGAGAAGTGGGCCAAAATTGCTCTAGTGCTGACGTTTTGCATGAAAGCACTACTGAATGGTCGTGAAAGGGAAATGGTGCTTATTCTAATCAAGGAAGATGAGACAACGGAAAAATGGCAATCTGTGGAAGCTGAAACCTGTCAGAAAATGAAACAGTCAAAAAGTATAAAGAGGGGTGTGTGAAGAAAGTCCACATACCATTCTGAAAAAGCTTGTTCAATGTCCCACAAAGAGGGGGAAGACAATGAAAATGGTGACAAACAGTGTGTGAACATCAACAACCTGATATGAACATGCCAATAAATGAATCAATGGACCTCTCCTAGAAATGAAGAAGTTTGGTTGTTAAGCATTTATTGGTGCAAAGCAACTGGCTATCTGGGCCCAACAACTGGTAAAAAAAGGTAAAAAAGTAAAATCATTAAAATATGTAAAAAGGAATCATGTTAAAATGAAATATAGTCCAATTTTCTAATTAAAATCTTAAATAGAATTAAAAAGGCAAATGGCCCTAAAAATTTAAAAAGACAACTAAGGAGGGCAGTGTTACCATTGCCAATGGCACTGTCCAACATCAGGTTGAATCAATGTATGGGACAGGCACGGCAGTGATTGTACCAGAGCAGACAGACTTAGGTGTGATGTCAGTGAGCTTGTTTCTGTGAATACCAATGTAATCTGGTATCCAAAAGTAGATGATAGAGACTAATGGCCAAACCAGTTTTCAATATTGATGAGAATAGGGTTAGAACTAATGTGTAGTGATTCCAGAGCCAGTATAAAGCTAAAAGAGTCGATATACTAAGCTGTTATACGTCAGCGATCTCATTCCTGTGAATACCAATATGGTCTGCTATCCAGAAAAACTGGATAGAAGTAGATGACAAAGAGCTCATGTACTGCATAGCTTCTGTGTAATCTAGGGCAAGAGAAATGATGTACAATTCAGCAGTGAACACAGAAACCGTAGAGGGGATTCTGTGTGCAACCACCAAATCACAACAAATCATGGCATAGCCCACAGAGTCACCTGATTTTGAACCATTCGTATAAATGGGAATGGAAGGAGGGTTTGAAAGATGTTTGGCAAATAGAAGGTGGTGCTTCCAACCAGGAGTGTCCACTTTCTTCAGATGACTCAAAGAAAGGTCACATTTGGGGATGGTAACAAGTCAAGGTGGGATGGGTTGAACAGTGGATATAGCAATGATATCAAAGGAAAGACCCAATTCATCCAACTGACCTGAATACAAAGGTAAAAAGGAGCAATGACAAGCCACCTATTCTGAAAAAGCATGGGGCACTGAGGAAGGAAAACCCAATCTCAGGTGGTATGCTGTAGTAAGGATTGAAGTTTTCAAGTGTACACTAAAGACAGTTGCAAATGGGGAAGGTATAGAGAAGGTTCAAGAGACTCAGCATACAAACTGTGGACTGACAGGTTCCAACATCTTTAAGGCCAAGGTCCTGGCAGAGCTACAGACCAGATACCCATAGTCCAGTATTATTCAAATAAGGGCACAATAGGTGTTTGGCATAGAACATTGATCTGCTCTCCAAGAAGTGGAGGATGTTCAGTGCCCTTGTACACTTGACATGTAGCTGCTTGATGTGAGGAATAAAGGTCAGCTTATGGTAAATGATAAGCCCTAAGAATTTTGCCTCAGGGACCATAGGAAGCACAACGTTTCCCAGACAGAGCTCGGGATTGGGGTGAATACCCTGTTGGCAACAAAGTCCAAGAATACAGTTTTGGAGCATGAAAAGGTAAATGCTGTTTGCTGTG